>NW_008585451.1:20195-28340 GCF_000691845.1 Merops nubicus | reverse complement strand
GGAAAGAGAAAGGACAATTACCCATTGGAGAGGAGTTATCACCAGATCCCAGATAAGGGAATATTCCTCCACTCTCAACTGCGGCCAGCTTGGAGGGGACACAGTTTGCAAGGGGAGCCTAGTCTCTGTTTATCAGCTGCTCAAAGCATCTGGAGGACTTTGTCCCATGTCTGCTGCCTGTAAGACCTTGGTCTGTACTGGGCTGTGCGTAACAGCTCACCTTCTCCCCTGGCAGCTCATCAGCTTTAATGAGAGACAAAGTGGCAGAGGAGGTTGGCAGGTGCCAGGGGAAATTGTCTTTAAGGCTGTGACACAGACTTTGCTGGTGGGGAGGAGGTGCTGCTTTCTTGACCACATTAAGCTACAGTGCTCACAGCTTTCTCTCCCACTTCCCTGAGGAGTGCTGAACTTGTTGAGGGATGATCCTCCAAAAGACCAGAGGTCCTTAAAGGGAGGAAGAAGGACTGCTAATGGAAAGATGAGGAAGGACAACCTGAAAGCAGGCGAGAAAATTCAGCTCTGCAGGAGGACTGGCAGTGTTAACACTTCTAGCAGTAGGGCAGGGCAACCCATCCCAGACTCCTGCCTCCCAAGAGACCAGAAAACAACCGGAGACAGGATGAGACCATGCAGCAGGAAGCAGCCTTCCTCTGCCTCATCAGCTGGTCCTGGAGGGTTAGAGGCAGAAGAGGACTTTAAACCCTACCAAGTGTTTACACTGCACTTGGCTTCCCTGGACACATGTACACTCTGTGCTCTTTGCAGGAGCACGGCCAGACCTGCCAGAAGACTCTGCAAAATGCTGAGGGCCTGTGCGTGTGGGACAGTGAGAGGGGATACCTTCCAAGTGATAAATTTTTCCCTTGTAGGTTGATAAGTCTTGTCTGAATTGACACGAAACCCGGCTCCTCTTGGTACCTGGACGCTTGCATTGCTAAGAGCAGAGTTTGGCTTTAACTGCAGCATCTTGGCACACTACCTGGCCACAAAATACACTCCCTGGTGTGGATGTGCAGCAAGGTTCCCTCAGAAAGGATGTCTGAACCTGTGGTGGTCCCTCGTTCCCTTCCTTCGATAGCCCTCCTCCCCACACATCTACTGGGGATGTCCCAGAACAGAGTTTTCTCTCCAAGCAGAGGTTTTTAAACAAACTCACCAAACCCGGCAGCCTCAATGCAAACATCACTGCTCACCACGCCGCTGTGGCCCTGGCAGTGCTCCCCACCACACAGCTAACTGCTGAGGCAGATGCCTTACCCGCGGCCATGACCCAAAATGAGGTGCAACCCGTGGATGCAGTGATGCAAGAGTTCAGGGAGCACCCCCAGGATGGGAAACTCCTTCCCCTGAGAGCTGCAAGGGCAAATCACAAGTCCCAGAGCATGGTGTGGGCACGTCTTGCTATGGAGCAGCCACACTGATGCTGGTGCAGGGAAGCTGTGCACCAACCTAACCACCCCCTGCATGCCGTGCCAGTGAAGTAAAGGACGCTGCAGGCTGGCTAAGGATGCCCTTGCTGCATCGATGGGCCTGCACCCAGGAGGATGGCAAAGCCTCAAGACATCAACACAAAGTGGGACATCCCTGCAGCCATGTCTGTGCAAATCTCCAGCATTGTTGGCAGCCCTGCAGAGCTGCTCATCTCCTGGAGGTCTCTGTGGCCCTGCTTCCCAAGCGCAGCCCAGGCCTCACTGGCTTAACAGACTCAGGGCTGTGTGTAGGGTCTGAGTGCAACCCTGATGGGAGACAGCAGCCTGACTGTGGCCTCTGCAGAGGGCCAACCCAGCCCGTTTGCTGTGAGCACAGGCTGGCAGGGTGGACTGCTGAAATTCTGGCTCAGCAGTTCAGAGCAGAGCCCACAGTCAGAAAATAATCATAGAATCATTTCAGTTGGAAGAGATCTTTAAGACCATCAAGTCCAACCGTTAACCCAGAACTGTCAGGTCACTAATAAGCATGTCCTTAAGCACCACATCTATGTGGCTTTTAAATACCTCCAGGGATGGTGACTTCTCTGGGCAGCCCACTCCAGGGCTTGACAACATTTCTGGTGAAGAAACTTTTCCTAATATCCTGCCTAAACCTTCCCTGGCACAACTTGAGGCTATTTACTCTTGTCCTATTGTTAGTCACTCGGGAGAACACACTGACACCCACCTTGCTAAAACCTCCTCTCAGGGAGTTGTAGAAAGTGAGAAGGTGCCTCTGAGACTCCTTTCCGCCAGGCTAAATAACCCCAGTTCCCCCAGCCACTCCCCATAAGACGTGTTCAACAGCTTCACTGCTCACCTCTGGACACACTCCAGCACCTCAATGTCCTTCTTGTAGAGAAAAGCCCCAAACCAAACCCCATGTTGGAGGTGCAGCCTCACCAGTGCTGAGCACAGGGATACCCACTATTTCTGATAAAGCCAGGATGCCATTTGCCTTCTTGGCTACCTGGGCACATTGCTGGCTTGTGTTCAGCCATCAGTAATGATGAGTTATGCAAAGAAAGCTTCCTGGGGGAGGTCATGAGCTCCAGTTGCAGCATCCTACTGCAGTCTAGAGAGGGGAAACTGAGGCACAGGGCTTGCATGCATGCTGGTGTCCCTGGGACAGGGCTGGAGAGGGAGCAAGAGATAGCAACAGAGCCAGGGGCAGTGGTGTTTCTCTTCTCTGTCAGAAGGTCAGAGAACATGTGCCCTGTTTACAGGAGGAGAAGAGAGGGAGAGGGAGAGGGAGAGGGAGAGGGAGAGGAGGGGGCCAGCAGGGAGGGGAGGCTGTGCTGGGCGGTGACGCGTGTTCCTCCTAATGACTATTTCAGCCTTCAGCCAGCAGACGAAGGCCAGAACCTGGTTAATGAGCCTTCCAGCTAAATTATTCAAGCAGACCCTCCACAGCAAAACAGAGTAGCTGATTGCAAGGCCAGAGGCAAGAGCCCGATCCCTGCTACAGCTCCATCCTTCTCCTCACTGTCTCCTTAGCCCCATTCGTGCCCCACAGCTGCCCCCGGGGTAGGACGGGACCAAACGAAGTCAGGGCAGCATCCCCCTTCGCAGGGACAATGGTGGAGGGGCTGGGGACTCCCGGGAGGTGTTTCGGAGAGGTTAAAGGGGTACAGGGGATTTAGGGACAGCCTTTGGGGTCCGAGCGACCGCGCGGTGGCAGTGTGGGCTAACAGCACCCGCCTGGCACCCGGCAGAGCGGGCTGCCGCTGCGAATACTGTGCGGTGGGGAGGATGCCACCGTGGGACTCTCCCCTACTTAGTGCTTCTGCTCAGAAGTCCACACGACGTGAGCAGCCAGCTGGTAGAGGCAGCCAAGGCTTGGGCGAGCATCCCCAGCGTCCTGCATGGACGAGGAGGCTCTGCCCTACCCACGCAGTCCCAGGTGCTGCACTGATAATGAGCCACAATTAGTCCATCTGAGGATAATTAATCTCCGTTGGCTCCAGTATCATGCTCTTGTTGATCTGTGCTAATTCCTCTGCTGAGGAGGCTGGGGTGGGTTCATGCCTTCAGGTTTGCTTTGTTGGGAGAAGGGAGCTGCCCAAACTGCCTCCTGCTTCCATCCCCACTCTGCAGCAGCCTTTGAAGATGCCTCATTTTCACAGCCTTGAATGCTTAAAGATCTTGTCTGCTCCAAGACTGGGGCCACAAATGCAGCCCCTAGCTTCTGCCCACAACGTCCTCCACTTCTCATCCTCTGGTGCCTTTTAACAAGTCAGAGGTGAGAGTCCAGGGAAGTGAGACAAAGTGACCCTTGTATCTCTGCCGCCCTGGTGCGCATCCAGCATCCTCAGCCTGCTGCAGATGAAGGGATGCTGGTGTATGAAGCTTGTCACTCTCCAGCCATCACCCTCTCTTTCTGGGCATGGACAAGCTGTCTCACAGGGACACGTCTGCCACCCCTGTCTCTCCAAAGAGGAGTCAGTACCAGAGCCATAGGCACTTTGGGAAGGGAATGTCACACAATTACCCCAATTTCTATCTTGATGAGCAGAAAGTCCACCCCACGGGAGAGGCCAGGGCCAGTGTGATGCATGGCCAGCGTGACCATGACCACCAGGTGCCATGAAGGAGAGAGCTGGAAGCCCCTTTTCAGCTGCCATGGCACATCAGGAAGGCTCTCTTAGCCCACCCTGCCGTTATGTCTTCTCCAGACTGGTGGCAGGGCAGGCGCCGTCATGAGGCTTGTCTGCGCCCCCCCTGCCGTTATGTCTTCTCCAGACTGGTGGCAGGGTCCCCATCTCCCTGTTGGAGATGGTGGCTTGCAACCTTGTTCCTCTCCCCTCCTCTCCCAGGAAAGGCACTCACCAACACAGCTCATCTTGCCCATCAAAGGCTCTTAAAGAGAGCAAATAAAATTGCAGGCTCCAATCGATCCGGCACTCTGTAATGCTGTCTTTGGAGGCGGGCCAGCCAGTCGGGCCAATGGAGAGAGCAAGAAAGGCAGAGGAGGAAAACACAGCCATCAAGGGAGCATTAAGGGCTTTTTCTGCCCTGAGGCTTTGAGCAGTGCCTCTGTGTGCAGGGTGTCCCTGCTACAACCTTTTCCATCCTTTCCCAGATGACATCCAGCTCTCAGACCCTGCCTGATGCTGAAAACAGCCCAAACAACATGTTGCCCCTCCATGAGCACTCCTCCCCAGGCTCCAGAACGCAGCCTCCCTAATCCCAGCAAATATTTACTTCCCCGTCGCCTCATGGAGCTGCTGAACTCTGTAAAGGCAGAGCTCCTTTCCTTTTGCTGCAAACAGTGCCTGCCCTCTCTAATCTGTCTATTAACCTCTTGCATGGCAGGAAGCCACTTCTCTCCCACGTGCTCTGCTGGTGTCCTTTCTGCAAACCAGGCATGCCTAATGCCTGATCATGGCAGCTGCCCAGTGACTTGGGGTGCAACCAGCCTTGCTGCAAAACTTGGGGCAAAGGGATGAAAGGCTGTACCACAGCTGGGTGCATCCCACCTGGGCATGCTCCTTGCAAGACATGCAATGCTCCAGCAAAATTTGGAGCTGTGACAGGCAGTGAAAGCTGGTAGCAGGGTCATCATCTCTGTAGAGCCTGGAAGAAGACCGGTGGCGGGGATGAGGCTGGCTTTGTCACAATACAATGTCCCAAGCTTTGCACCTATTTAACCACCCTTTCTCTGGTTTGTTGGTCAAGCTCTTTCTTGACCACCTACAGCATTTCTGCCCAGCTGGGGAGAGCACAAGTGGTCCTTGAGGATGAAAGAGCTCTGGGTACATCGGCACAAACACAGATTTTTGTCTCTTTCCCCACCTCTAAAGCCCAGTTGTCCTTGTACCCTGAGTCCCACTATGAAGGGGAGAAGTGTGACCAATCCACTTTAGAAAACACTAAAAATGATCTACAATAGCTTTTCCTAGCCCTGCTAGGTCATGAGATAATGGACATTAAAATAGTGGCATTTTTATATATAGAAAAGTTATTTTAGGTCATTTTTAGAGGTTTCTGAAATGGATCAGTTATAATCTTCCTCTCCTGCTGAGGGCTAAATGTACTAAAGATGCCTTGCTCCACAGGTGGAGGGATACAAAAAATAGTACCAATAAAGGTTTTAAGAGGCCTCTCAAACATTTCTGTAAGAGGTATTTCTCATTGTGCACTCAGGGCACATTCAGGCACTGGGCTGCTGGGGGATACCAATCTACAGAGTGCTTGTGGGGTCAACTGCATAAGTCATTATTCCAGTTGCAAGTTAGCAAAGACTCCAGGGCCCATGACAGTGGCATGTGCTTGTGTTGGAGCCACAGCTGTGATACAACCTAGCTGCACATGGGCAGCTCCCCTGTGCTGCCCTGTGTGGGGGGATAACCCCAGCACTGATGCTGTTCTGCCACCAGACTCCTGCTGTTTGCACCCCTGCTTCTCCCCAGTGCCCTTGGCAGGACTGCTGACCCACCTCCTGCCTCCACCTAACACACCCTCATCATTCTCGTCTGCTTTTATGTCACCCAGTGCCCTTGATATCACTGCTGTCCCATCTTTTGCCTGTGCCTAATGTGCCCTCCTCATCCTCACGGACGTTTTTTGCACTACAGCCAAGACGTTGCAGGTGGTGGGTATGTGCTGATAAGTAAAAAGGCACCCAAGTGACCAAAAGCAAAGCTGCAGATGCTGGAGGGCACAGTGGTGATCCATCTGGGCATGAGGTGCCAGCTCTGAGCAGACAGACACAAAAAAGCAGCACACCTTGCACATCTGTATCTTCACAGATGCTTTTGTAATGCACACAATGGTTGCAAGCACAATGTATTTTTTATCTAACACTGCTTTTCTAAAATTTTCTGTGTGCAGCAGGCTGGTAGGAAACAACAAAGAAAACAAAGATTAATAAATCAAAATTCTACTGCCTGGTGGATCAGGAGAGCATTCACCTGCTGTGTACCACCTCTGCAGGAGTGCAGCACGGCTATGGCTGGAGATGGTCCCTTCCACTGCCCACAAAACTGGATATGTCTGTGTTTCATTGCTGGAGAAAGGAGGGAGGTTCTGATTTCGCTCTGTTAGCTGTTCTTGGACAAGGGTGAGGATGAGGAGGGTTGGGGAGGACAGCAGTGGGGCACTATGGAGGCAGGTGATGCTTCCCTCCATCATGCTTCCACACTCTAGGAACGTCATGATCATAACCACCACTTCTTCAAGCAGGATTAAGTGTCTGGGTTTTTGTTTAAATTAATGTGGCAAAATTCATGTGAGAAAGAATTAGAGCCCAGGGGTGCAGGTGCACAGGGTGAGACAGGCTCATCCCTCGTTAGCCTCATGGGTGACCTGGGCAAGTGACAGCGACAGGGTTTAGGTCTCTCCCACTCAGTCAAAGTCTCCGTAACCTTAGCAAGGGACATTTTCAGGTGGACATTCTGAAGATGTATTCCCCTGGAGTGTGAGACATCCCAGCTGAACATCAGAGTTGCCTACATTCATACAGCACCTAGCCCAGCCCCGACACACTCATGCTGCAGCATTTCCCCAGGAGCTGCTGAAACAGGTCTGGGACACCTGAGGCTCTAACCAAAGTCTCCTGCTGCCCTGTAGGAGCCATTTCTTCAGCCTCAAAGAGCAAGAATTTATTCCCCAGAAGGTACAGGAGAAAAAGATGGACTCAGCAAAAGATAAATTTCTAAAAGGTCCCATTTTACACTAATTGGGGCTCATAAACCAGGCTATGGATTTTCTCATTTCCCTTGCAGAAAATTCAGCGCATGCGTCAAGGGGCAGTGCTGTAAATTTTTGGGTGAGGCATGATTCACAGAGAAAAAAGAGCTCAGAGCCCCGCTTTAAGCCCAAATGACAGTGCAAGCTCCTAGCCCTAAAAACGGCCTCGCAGCAGGACAGTGTGATAACAGGCTCACCAGACTCCGTTTCATCCCACACCACACGAGGCCATGCTATTCGCAGCACAGCAGAACTGCTCTTCAAACATGACACTTCTCAAGCTTTCAAAAAAATTTTCAAGCAAGCATGGCTAAGCAGCGAGGGAAGGAACAAGAGGAGAGGAGCTCTGGCAGTCATGGGGTGTGATGGTTGGCTGGCATGGCAACCCTCTCTGGAGATGCTCCCCAAGGTGCAGGGTGCTGTGGGAAGGTGATTTCGGCAGGTGAAGCCATCAGGCATCTCGTATCTACGACAGACTCCCTGTTCCCATCTCCAGAGCCAACTCCCTCCAGAAGCCAACCCCCTCCCAGGGCAATGCTCACGTGGAGCGAGAGATAATGCTCATGTCCTCAGCGATCCCACCCACCCCACCAGCACCCTAAACCCAGCTGTGCTCCTGCAGGTGACCTTGTCCCCATGGTCTGGGATGCCGGGCTGGATGTCTCAGGGATCAATGCACAGCAGGGATGCTGGGTGCCTCCTGCCTTCGCTTGGGACCACACCACAGCAGAAAGTTATGCTGCTCCCTCCTAACCCTCCCATCCTCCCTAGGAAACCAGAGAGCAGATTTTCTCTGAAAGAGTATTAAATATTGAACAAAAGAAAGCAAATCTGTTATCTGGGATAATTGGGAGTAAATAAAACATTTAACCAAACCAAATGCAGCTGTTTCTACTTGGAGCCGGCACAACAGCAGGGAAGCCAGATCAGCTACTCTGCATCCTCGTTACGGCAGGCGCTTATTTTTTTTTGTCTCAACAGGGCA
>NW_008585451.1:16506-20080 GCF_000691845.1 Merops nubicus | reverse complement strand
GCGCCGGGGTTTGCTCTCCAGCCCGGGGAGTTCACCGCAAGGCCGGTTTTCCTCCCCCAACACCTCTGCGAGGGGGGATTTGCATGTAACATAAACCATTTCAGGGCCAGGTCATTGGTTCGCACATAGCCCCGGGCAGTAATGACCAAACCTCATTACCGGCTGGGCTGGGATTGAGCATGCTGGGCCTTCGTCCAGCTCCTGGAGACCTGAAGAGCCGTGTGGGGTGAAGGACTGTGCAGCTCCCAGGGGAAGGTGCCGGCAAACGGAGCCAAGGGAGGCTCTGGGGATGGGGAGTGCATCCCTGCCTGCATCTCGGGACTGGAGCGTCCCAGGGAGCCAGACTGCCATGCCTAGCCACCAAGGAAGGTTCTGCAGCCCCCACACGGAGAGCTGGGGGCTAATCTGCTCTCTGCTTTCTCAGCATAGGCATGGGGCTTTCCACCACTGGAGTCTGGGGAGGAAAGCTTGGTGCCCCCCAGCTCCCAGTCAAATGCTGTGCCTGTCCCTTATAAAACAGCTGGGAAGGATGTGAGGCATGAATTGCATCAGATTTTTGAGTCCCTGTCAAAATAGTTTCTGCTTCCAGGGGGCTCTTATCCTTGACATGGGGCTGGATGAACCGTGCCAAGAAAATGCAGGGTGAAAATGCTTCCTAGAACCCACTTGGGTCTCCCTGCAGCTGCTTGTCACCTCAAGGAGGCTGTTGGTGTACAGGGGAGTATGTCACAGCCCTGGCCCTGGAGCCCAGATCTGCACAGAGCCCTGGAAATCTTAGCCAGGAGCTCAGCTGGAAAAGCTGCCAGCAGAGAGTGGGAACATCCCTGCCTGCAGTGGGGGGAGGCAGTGCCTTTCTCAGCTTGGTTGTGCAAGGGGCATGGGGGCTGCCCCTGAGTGCTCCCTGGCAGGTATTGGGGTACCTGAGGGTCTGTGTCACAGCAGGTCCCTGCCCCCATGCATGGAGGGCTTGCAGAAGAGAAGCCAGCATGCCCTTCTCCCTCTTTTCCAGCTCTAGACACAAATCTCCTACACAACCTACACCGTGCAACTCCCCTGTCCCCTCCATCACCCTATTTTAAGGCTGCAAGAAAGCAATCTGTCCTCCTGGCCTCTCCAGATGGAGAAGACAGGGAAAATACCAGGTGCAATCAGACACAATTGGGACCATCAGCAGCTATGTATCCTCAGCAAAGCTGTCCCACCAGAACTCCTGGAAATTGTATCTTTATCCAGGAGAAGCCTTTAGAGGGAAGCTACAAGCACTTTGTCATGTACTGAGCAAGAAGCTAGCCACGGATATTACCAGCTATCACTCCCAGCAGGGGAACGTAGGCTGCTTCTTAATAGCCAGCGGCTCTCCAAAAACGCCTCTAGTCTCTCTTCGTTCCTCTTGAGATGCAGCCTGGACACATCCCTTTCTCTGCTCTGCCCTTCCCCAGGCTGCTTTCCATGCTACCCTGGTGAGGGGGGTACCTGCTGGCAGAAGGGTCTCTCACCCCATGGGGAATGGAGAGGAAGAAAAGAAGAGATTCCTGACTCTCTGGATGAGATAAAGGGGTATTCTGGGGCTTCTCTTTCTCTGTCTGGGCTGACAGGAGGAGTTGGTAACCAGACATAACCCACATGCACTTTCTTCTTGCACCAGCATTGGCTTTTGCAAGAAAAGTTCCTTTCCTTCAGCATTTACAGAAAACCACCCTCTTCTCTTTTCTCCCACGTTTTGCTAGAGGAAACACTGCAGGCTGTGCTCCCATCCCTGCACAAGGCAGAAGCCACAGCACCCTCCAGCCTACACTGGCTGATCCACCTTGGATTCAGTTAGGACAGGGGACCCAACAGTGGGCATCTGTGTGCAGGTATCCACCTGTGCACAGGCAGCAGAACTGCTTTTTCATCCTCAAGCCAACCCTGTGTTTGGACATCCAGACTGCATCCAGCTTTGCTGACGCAGACTGAGCACTCCCTGACCACCAATGCACATCCCTGGGACTGCCCTTCTGCCCCACACACCTCCCTCTCCTCGTGAGATGCTATGCTGCTCTCTGGGGCTGATCTGCAACCTGTGCCTGTCTCATAGCCCCAGGAATTACACAACCCTTCATGTGCAAGAGCCCCTGCCCCAGCAATGCTGGTGGCTTCCTGTCATCGGAGCAGTCCTGCTGGGAAACCAACTGCAGGCACCTTGTGAAAACAGCTGGGCTGGAACCAGAGGTTGCTCAGGAGATGCCAGAGTTAGCTGTGGAGAGCTGACACAGGACCAGAAGGATCCTTGTGTGACTTCTTTCCACGTTATTCCCACCCCGAATCTGTCTAAGACAGATGTGTCTAGTGAAGCCACCTAGTTAATCCATCACGTCCTTCTGCATGCATACCCTGGAAAATTACATCATTGGACTCTAGTGGGGCTGCAGCCAAGATGGACTCCACACATGGTGCTGGTCAGGCTGCTCAGGGATGCTGCTAGCCCATTAATGACACGCATCAGGGACGATGCTTAATTTGTCCCAAGCAATGAGGTTTCCACGCCACTTTGTCCACTCTCTGGCTTTGAAAAAACACCAGTCAGGTGTGTCACTAACAGCAGGAGGTTCCCCAGCTCAACTCTAAATCCTCCTGTGTGCTGTGGTACCACGGGGTGGAGGCAGGCAGAATGAAGGAGCCCAACTTCAGAGCATCAGTCTCTGCAGCTTGCCCAAAGCAACAAATGGGACAAAACGGGTCTTCAACGGGACAAAACCTAGAGGAGAGTGGCATTTTTGGAAGGGGTGGTCTGAGATACCAGCTCAGCAAACACCACTGCTTGACACCACTGCTCTCTTTATTAATGTCTTTTTTATTTATCCTCAGGCCTGAATGAATCCTGTCCTCATTCTGCTCTTATAGCAATGAGATCCTTGGGATGATAGACTAGATGACCTCCAGAGGTCCCTTCCAACACAAAAGATTCTATGATTCTATGTAAGTCATATAGCCCCAGATTTCACTGCATTTGGAAGTAATAGCTGCATCCTTAGCTCAGCCAACTTCAAGGGAGGTCCCATTATTCAGCCCATCTGTAAAGAAATTGAGCTAAAAAAAGGCTCTTTTCTGTATGAAAATGACGCTCATCTTCCTCAAATCCTGTCTTGATGCTTAAATCCCCATGAGTGGCAGTGAGTGAACCTTGCAGGATGCTCCTGGCACGCATGGCCAGGGCAGCTCAAATAGCTCGAGGGGCTCAAAGAGCCCCTTCCCACCCGCAGGAGAGCCCACAATTTGCAAAACGAAGCGTGAAGCACAAACCGACTCGATTACTCACAGCAACTGCTTTCACCCACCCTAATCATCACCTGTAAAATCTTTGCAAGGCTGTTCTCATTTTCTTCCCTCCCTGCTTCCTGCAGCTCCGCTCTATAACGAGCATCTCACTAAGTTCCCTTAATCTCCCCTTTAGGTCATGTGCTATCTTCTAATCCTTGAATCAATTTTTCCTCTGGACTCCCCGTAATTTATCGATGGCCTTCTAACAACAAAACCCCCAAATGGGAACACACTTTTCCTGGCTGCACTAGCACCACGTTAGTGGCAAACGTGG
>NW_008585451.1:15932-16475 GCF_000691845.1 Merops nubicus | reverse complement strand
CCACCCCTGCCCCCGCAGCGATAACCTGGATGCACAGGTTAAGCACAGCCTGTCCCTCCTCATGGAGGACACTAGCTTCTCAGGTATCCTTTGATTTGCTTCAAAAAAAGAACAAATAATGAGCAGTTACTGTTATAAAAAACATTTTTATAAATATTCTAATTACTTCTCAAGAGCTGGTGGGAAGCTCCAGTACAGAGATCCCCCAGCCTGGGCAACCCTCCTGCACACACCAAGCACCAGACCTGGGGTCTAAACTGTCAACCAGAGGTCCCCAAATCTCTTTTGGGGAGGGTGAGTGGGGCAGGATGCCAGGATGGGCACAGGTGATCAGGGCACTGCTGCTTTTTTGGGGAAGGCAATGCAATGCACATGCAGTGGCACTGCCCAGTGAGAGACCACTCTCCCTCAAGAGACCATGGGCAGTGGGAAGGGGAGGGCACGATGCCCAGATACCTCACCAATGGGCTGAGAGTGACTCCTGGCTGGGCTGTGGACTCTGCAAGAGGCTCAGCGTAGGATCAAGGAGTTTGGCAGGGAAGC
>NW_008585451.1:12316-15901 GCF_000691845.1 Merops nubicus | reverse complement strand
CCTTGCCTTTCTCATCGTCTTCAAGGTCAAACAGTCCTGGACTCTCAATAAACTGTCATGGGGGCTCCAGGGGATTTCAGGAGGTATTTGATAGGATTTCAGCAGACCTGGAGCGTGACTTCACAGGGACCGGGGGGGAAATACTCTTGAGCTCTGGCGAGAAACATTATTAGAGTCACTGAAGGATTTTGCTGTGCTCTCTGAAGCGTTGCACAGAAAATTGCAGAAGAAGAGCAAGCTGTGGTCTGGACCTTGCCAGAAGCAGAAGGATGCTGTGGTGCCCTGGCTCACAGGAGCCCAACTGCTCTGTGATGGTCTGGGAGCACACTGCTGCAGTGTGTACTGCAAATGCCTCCTCCAACAGGGTAAGTTCTTCCCTTGATGCACACAGACAGCTCAGCACCCTTCTGAGATGAAGATCACACAGCAGGGTCTGAGAGCAGGTGCTTGGCTGTGGATGGCAGCTCAAAGGACGTGCTGAGGAAAAACAAATAGAGCAGGGCAGCCTGGTTTTGCCTGAATACTTTGCCATCTTCTACTAGAGCAGAGAAAGCAGCTCTGGCTGCACTCATGCCAATGCAGCTGGGTCTACCCCATGGCACATGTGCCACCAGAAGCAAGGGAAGGAAGGCAGCATGCCTGGAGTAAGTGAAGTGCTGGAATGCTGCCAGAGTTTCTGATCTTTCCAGCAGTGACACCAGGTTGAACCTGCTCAGGATCCAGTATGGGAGGATTAGGGTTTTGTCTGCAACAAGGAGATGCTGGAGACACAGCCTGGTCACAGCCCCATGCCCAGAAAGCTGTTCATGGGCATTTTTGGAGAGCAGTTCCTGTAGCAGCACCCACAGCGTTATGACAGCAGCTCAGCCATGGCCCAGCATAACGAAATGCAAATGACTTTTGAGGTCATAGTTCACACACACATCCCAGTGGCTGTCTCTCCAGCTTTCTGTACTATTATGGGCTGGAAAGGCAAGAATTGTGGAAGGACACAGAGGGCACATGCACCCTCTTTGTTTCTCCTCCCATCCCAATGCTGTACTTGGACCCTTGGGGAAGTTTGTAGGTTGAATGCAGCCCTCGCTGTGAGCCAAATGCGTTGCAAATGTATTGGCATATGTTGTGTCATCTGCAGCAGTTAATAGGATCCATTTTCCAAGGAAGAGGAAAAGAAAAGGAAGAAGAGGAGGGGAATGCTTAAATCTGCAAAACAAACGTCCATCACCCCTTCTGAAGCACTAAATCCACAGCAATAGATTATATATGAAAGCTTGGTCTAGAGTAATAATCTGCAAGGGCTTCTCACAACAATGCAGCTGGATTCAGATGTCAAACCGAAATCCTTAGCACTTAATACCTTCAAAGCCTGCACAAAGAATGGATGTGATGCTAGCCCCGATGGGGTTATCAGGAGATTTGTCTCTGGTTTCACCAGCAGTCCCATTAACACACTAATTCCTGCTGTCCAGGGTGAGGGCAGGGGACCTCCCTGCCTGGTGGCACCTACTCCATGCCCCAGCTCTGTGATGTTGCAGGACTCGCCTTCCCATGCGGTATTTGCTGCAAAGCTTGGGAGAGGTGATAAATGGGAGAAAAACACCCTGTGGCACTTTATAGCCAAGGAAAAAGAGGAACAGAGCACCCACAGGATGGTCACTGGGGATGAAGAGGCTGACTGAAGATGCCCACTGAACCCCTCGGCCCTCTGTGCATCTCCCCAAGTGTCCTGGAGAGCTCAGGTGCTTGGTACACCTCTGCACGTGCACATCACTGGGCTCAGCACCTATGGGTGGCTGAGCTGCCCAGGCCCCCATCCCCCTGCCCGGCCCCAGGCAGGGCTGAGAGAGTCCTCCTTGCCTGCCTGGCCTCCCCGCAGCCCAAGCAGATGTTCTGGGTCCTATATCCTGGGACAGATCCCGGCTTGATTTATTACTGGACATGACTTCTGGAGTTTGTCAAAGGCACCCGCTCCCCCTCCCCTGACTTTCCCCACACCCTTCCCATTTTGTTTTACGTTCACTTTGTGGTCTCCCCACCATAGCTTGCAATAAACAGAAACTCATTTCCAGTATAAACAACTGCACACTCTGCCCCAGTGAGCCATACGGCCCTGCCTTTCCCACTCCCCACTCCTGCCTGCTTTGGGCTCTGGGAAAATGGTCTCCCCCTTCTGCTTTTTTTCACCCCCACTCTTCTGGCCCTTAGCATTTTTTTTTGGCTGAGATTTATAACGTGCCAGCTGGAGCTGGAGTGGTCTATCCCACTCCACGTCACGTACGTGCTATTAAAAGTAACTCCACCAATAGAACTCGGTAAGGAAAGCCACCTGAAATCCCAGAGAGCTGGAGAAAAGCTCTTCCTGAGCTGGGGGTTTATACCCAAGATGGGGATGTTGGCCCCAGCACGGCCAAAAGCCTCCCAAGATGCGAGATGCCTCTCAGGGTACGAAACAGGGCAGGATTAATAGAAAGCTTTAGTCATAGTCTCATCTCTTACCCCCTGATGTGCGGGGGCAAGGCTGTGCCCACTGCTGGAGCAGCTGTGGGGTGGCTGTTGGGATAACAAGGCTGTTAGAGACCCTGCACTGCTTGTAAATCAGAGGTGTACATTGAGGGTGTTATACAGTGGGGATGCTAATGGTGTTCCCAGGGAGGGTGGGCCTGGACCATCACCAGGACCTGCCTACAAAGGCTGTGGCTGCAGAGCCCTTTCCCTATGTGGCTTTAATGAAATGCCCCCACAACGATCACACTGGCCCAGAACATGTTTCTGCTTAAACACCCAGAAGCTTGTGCTATTTCAACCCAGCGATCCCCTCCGGGGTGCCTTCACCCAGTGATGGAGGCGTGGGGGCAGATGCTGCCCTCCTCCAGCCCTGAATCAGGAGGGATGCCAGCAGGATCAGAGGACAGCCTGATAGGAGCCAAGACGGGGGAAGAGAGGCTTTGCAGGAAGGCCACAAGAAGCTGGATGGATTCACCTGTCTGAAGGGCTGAGCTGATGCTCTCAGGGTTGCCTTTATCCATCTTTAACCACCTGGGAGGGAGCTGGCCAGGCCAAGCAGTCTACCTCTGTGCTCAGTGGGGACAGACAGGAGCCTAGGAAAGGCGAATCGAGTCTTTTCTCTACATGGGGTATACAACTGCCTGCAGTGTCTTCATGGCTGAACAGGGAGGGTAGACAACACACGTGTGCTAGAAAGCCCCTTAACTTTGCAAACATGATGCCTTTGTGTGCAAAGGCGGGCTGGCTGCTGTGGCTTATTGGTGTGGATGGTGTGCTCGACCTCACCATCCTGACCTGCCATCTGCCAGCATGAACCCAGCTGGACAAAGCCAAAGCTGCACAGATTCAACCAAGAATAAAGGTGAACATCTTTGACACATGGGAGAGTAAACCCTGGAAGAGCTTGCCAACGGCTCCAGTGGATTCCCTGCCACTGGAACTCTTTATGCCAGGGCTGAATGTTTTCCTGGCAGTTCTGCTGCCTTTCAAAGAGGAATTCATTCAGGGCAGTGCCCACATCACAGGGCAGGGCAGCAGCAGCAGTCCTCCACACCTCCCTCACATCTCACATCAAAGAGG
>NW_008585451.1:0-12285 GCF_000691845.1 Merops nubicus | reverse complement strand
ACACCTACCTCTGCCCATGGCACAGGGACACTGGAGTCTGACACTTCACAGTGCTCAGGGACAAGGCTGCTTGTTTGGCCAAAGCTCCTTGGTTGCAGTTTTACTCTCTATTACCCTCTCTCTGAGACAGGCCAGCCCAGGACCACCAGTGATTAGGAGTTAATAATTTAATTCCATGCAAGGATCTAGTCAAAGTAGCAGATGGATTAATTTTTGCTGGGATATTCAAACAAATAAGGAAATGAGGTGGGTTAGTGGAAACCTGAACCCAAGTGGTTTGTCTGGAGACTATCCCAGCATTGTAAATTGGCCTCTAAGAGTGCTGGAAATATCCTCATCACTTCTGTGATGCTGCCTGACACCAGGCTCATAGTACCATGAGCTGGGACTCACTGACAACAGGGCTTGTGTGGGCCCAGACAGCTGGATTTTGGCAGCATCTCTGTTGTTTTTGCACCATTTGGGGTTTCCCAGGTTGAAATGGGCACTTTGAAGTGGTTGCAGAACACTGGGATGCTCCTGGAAGTTTCTGAAGCACCAGCAGCACTGCTCTAAGAGCTCCATGACTGCAAGAAGATCATGTTGATTTAAAAAAAAAACAAAAACAAAACCACACATCATTTACAGGGACATTAAACCTGAATGACTATATGCAGAGTCTGAGTGCAAGCAGAGAAAATCCCCCACAAAGCACCAGGGAGCTCCTGACCACAGCTCCTGGCATCTGCCTCCTTTCAGTAGCTACACCAAGCGGGTGGGTTCACCCATCTTCTCTTGTCCTCAGAGAGCAGCTGATTCTGATTGGGTCTGTAATGCTCCTGAGACAAGCCCATGGGCAGGATCTGGGCTGAATCAGTATCTCCATTCACCCAATCTAATGCTGGATTGAGCCTTGCACTCGACACATGCTGCTCGATGCAAGTACCAGGCTGCAAGCTGTCAGCTGGGGAAGCTGTGTCCTCGCTGAGCGAGGTGCTCCAGGTGGTTTAAATTCCCTTCAGTAGGAAATCACCCGGTGATAGTGGCCTGACAAACCTTCATGCAACCCATGCTGCCTGTGCTGCAGGTCTAGCAGATGGTCTGCCCACCATATTTGATGGGAAAGCTGATGGGTAGGGGAGTGTTCCTCTGCGAAATGCCCGATTCCCATGAAAGCACAGTGATCAGAAGGAAACACTCCAAAAACTTCAAGTAGAAAAGTGTAGAAGTGGAGTGTAGAAACTCTTCTGTTACATGCCGAGACTCATTTTATCTCGGCAGCTTGGCTATTATCTTGCACTATGTCTCCGACTGCTGACAGCAGGGCACAACATGGCCCCGTGTCGTGATGAGAGCAGTTGGAGTTGCAGGTGGCTCTCCTAGAGCACAAGAGTTACAGCCAGTACGGGTCTGCTGGATTCCAGAACAATGAATACATAGCAATGGATTAGCTGCCTATGGAGATAGCTGGTAGCATTTTATCACCCCTTCACACCCCATTGGCGAAAGCACTCTTGGTATGAAGGGTGGACAAGCACCGGCTCTTCTCCTCTCCCATGGATGAGCAGCTGAAGCTGTCCCCAGCTGGCTGGAGCTCCTTAGCCTTTGCTTTGTCCACCCAAACCAGCATCCTCAGTGCAGTTAATCACTGCAGGCATCGAGGCTGGAGACAGCTGAGACTGCTGAAGCCCAGTGCAGTTCACTGACCCTGGGGAGGAATGCAGCTGACTCACACCATGGGAATCTGACCTCTATTGCAGCCCTGTGACTGGCTGAGATCACGGATACCCATCTCACAGTGCTGTGGCTTCCAGCAGCACTGCAAATGGTCCGATGTGCCCTGGAGGGTCACGGTGGGTCAGACCTCCAACCTCAGTGCAGCGATGTTCTTTAGGCATCCTGCTGTGTGCCGCACACCCTGGTGCAAGGTCTGCTCCCCTGCCCCAGTTCCTAGTCCACTCAGGAGCACAGGCAGCAGTCCTGGCTCTCTGCAGCACAATATTCACAGATAGGAAATGCTCCAAGTGTGCCAGCACTGGAGTTCTGCTTCCCCTGCTTCTCCTCCAAGTGACCCACAGGGTCCTGTTAGAGCTGCAGTTATGATGATTTTTATTTAAATCAATATCTTCTGTGTTATCCCTGAAGCGCTTGCTACTAATAATCTCTCATCCTCCCAGGATGCCTTCAGCCACGGTCAGATTTGCTTTTTTATGTAGAGAACTGTGAGCCCTCGACACTTCTCCTTTATAGCTGCCCCTCTGCCTGTGCTGCCTGAGAACAACTCTGAATCAACCTGTGGTGCAATTCAACCCCTTCAGTGGTTACAAACACTTGTGGGACTCCCAGCTGGTCTTTAAGTTTTCAGACACTGATAACAGGAGAAAGCCCCGAAAAATCGCATTTCCAAAGACTTTTTTTAAGTGCTGGCCCCAGGTAGGAACTGATAAAGCAAATCCCCAAGTGTTTGGGTTGTATAGCAGCTTTCAGGTCCAGCACGTGGCTTTTGAATCCTGCCTCTGCAACACTCCTCATCACTATTTCCAAACCCTGGCCCTGCATTTTGGCTGTGATTGTGTGTGCATCCCTGGGGAGAGCAGGGGCTCACCTGTCTGGTGTTTCTCAAGGTGGAACATGGAAGAAGTCTGGGTCACTTGGTCACCTGGTCACCTGTGCCAGCAAAAGGGGCAGGGGAAATCCCCAGGCACTGATGAGAGCTGCTAACCATGGAGTGAATGAAAAACTGCCCTGGTTTCTCTACATCTCTGAATTTATAAGAATAAATCCTTTCCTGTTTTATCTGAGCTAGTGCAGCTACTTTCCTATCAGAGCTGAAAGGCTTGGCAGATCTGCACCACATACAAGCATGGCCCAGACTGCCAGCCACAGGGTGACAGTCCTGGTGGGGCTGGGGACGTACTAGCGGCTGGGGACCTACCAGCCTGAGGCACGGCCTGGAGGTGACCAGAGATGGATCCCCATGGAGACATGCTGCAAAGCCAATCCTTGCTGCAAAGCACTGTGCCGTGGGTGCTGCAGACCCTCATAGAAATGCAACCCTGGAATGAACCACCAGCCACCACCTCACTTCTTCTGTCTGCCCTGGCTACCTTTCCCCAGATCCCTTCCCAATGGCTTCCCCCAAGGCTGTAGAAGCCCAAACCAGCAGAGGAAGAAGTGAGGCGTAAACCCGTCATCGCGATGGCAGATTGGCACTTTACGGATTTCCCGTGTCAAAATAATGGCACAAAACTGGCGCTGCTGCCCAGGCTCCAGAAGGGCACTGCTGCTCCTGCCCATGGCTTATGTTCGATGAAACTGAGTTAGTAGCGTTTTTATCTGTCAATTAGGAACCATGAAACAGTTATTAAATAGAGTCAGAGCCCTCCTTGCTGCTCTCTTGGGCAGTGCAGGAGACACATAACAGCCTGTAATGAAGCATTAAGCAGCAGCAGTTTTGTTTCTGATAGGATTGGAAATGATAAGCCAGCGAAGCATGGCTGGATGGGGGGAGCGGGTCCTCAGCTCAGTGGCCACATACCCGCAGCTGCTGTGGGGAAGATCAAGAATGAAATTTCTGCCCCCTGTCCTGAATAAAGTCTCTGCAGGGCTGACGTCTCACTGTATCTGCTCGCTGGGGCAGAAGCGAGGGCCTGAATTTAATTATCTACTTTTCCTGGTGCAGCTCTGGGTGATTACCGTGGAGCCAGGAGGGCCCTTGGCAGCACGCAGAGATGTTATCCCAACCCTGAAGAGAAAAAGGGCTGGTTGAACAAGCTTTAAAAGATAGGGACTGGGCTGTCCACAGGGACGGAGATAACACAGACACAATCCACTTCTGGAGGTCATCAGAGTCCAGGGGATGCTGTCACTGCCCTCCTGCTGCAGATATGATGCCCTAGAGCACCTTTCAGTATGCTGGCACAGCTTGGGGCTGCAGATGTTCCCTAGGCCAGGTTGGGATATCTACTTGCCCTCAGGGACTCTTTGCCCAGGACTTGGCATAGGGCAAAGCCAAATTCTGGCCAGAGGGGTGATGGTCCTGCAAGAAGGGAGATCCCAGGGATGGGGAGAGCACCATCCGAGCATGGGAAGGTGCAGAGGTGTGTGGTCCCAGTGCCCAAGGGCACATTTGCCTGTCTCCTTCCCACTCCACATGTCTCAAGGCCCTTTCTCTGCCCTGGAAGCTCTGCACCCACGGCAGCCCCAGGGTGCCTAGGAGGGCACTTGGTCACCCACCCACAATCACAGACTCATCCCCTCCCCAGTGGGTGCACGCACACACACAGGCAGTGCCTGTTTGCAGCCAAGGGGCCACCCAAGCAGGAACGGAGCAAACCGTTCTCCCTGCTCCTTGCCCCGAGGAACACCAGGGATCTGGCTATGCCAAAGGGTTTCACACATTTGTGGCTGCTTTACATCTTGTTCACTTCCAGTGGTAACACAACAACAGCAGGTTTTTTTCCTTCTTAAATGAAAGTTTGAGTTTCCAGAGCTTTTCCTTTTGGAGCTCTCTCCAATTTCGTTAAAAACCTCATCAAACAAAACCAAAACGAGCAAAATCTTGGAACCAAATACTTATTTCTTTAACTTCCTGATTCACCCAAAATTTTCAGCTGGCTCTGACTTCCAGGACACTCTTCCAAAAGTTGCCAGTGAACAGCAAACCCCATTCATTTCCCCTTTCTGGGCAAAATCTGCTAGGAATCTGAAAACTAGGATCTCCTAATGTGATGAGGGTACATGCTAGCTCCTTCTTCAAATGCCAGCCTTCAGAGAGCAGGAGAGAAATGCACTGTGAAATTACGCTGGCTCCTTGCAAGTCAGCCTCTCTCTTCCTGGACACTTCGCAGAGTTTCAGTGTTTGCAAGATATTAAGGGACTCCTGGACAGGCTGCACCAGTGCACTGCTGTGTCCTGAGTCCAGCCACCATGGCATCCTTGTGCCTATTTGCAATGCCTGGCCTCAAGGCTAAGCCTTCTCCTTTCCTACCTACCATGCAGAAATGTGGCAGAAATCTGAGCTCTCCCTGCATGGAAAAATGAAGTTATAGCAACAAAGTGCTTGGGACTACAAGGTAATGATTGACAAGTTTCAGTATGGCACAGGGGAGGGATGCAGGCACCCCAGAGAGTAGGATGCTGAAAGAGAAGCACGCAGAGGATGATGATGGGTGTGCTTCCCAGGGAAAGCAGCCTCCTTCTGCACCCCCTGCCCTGCTGCAGGCCCACACCATGGGAATGTTGTACGAGTGTGGGGCTCTCTAAACCCCACAGACAGAGGCAAACTTGTTGGGTATTCATTGCTACTGAGCCACCTCTGACATCTTCACCTCACCAAGATGAAGGTGCCCAGAACATGGTTGAAGCAGTTGTGCTGGCTCTCCAGCCTGTCTGGGGAATAAAAGGAGGGGAAAGCTTGAAGCAGTAGGAGAAGCAACAGCTGCTGTAAACCCTTGCTGTGGTTCGGCATCAGCCAGTGGAGCTGTCGTGGTGAAGCTAGGGTGGGCTCTGGAAGGAAAGATGCAGCAGGGACAAGAGAAATGGCAATCCCTCTCTGTTCTGGGTAGATGGCAGGAGGTTTCCACCACCATTCCCACCTTGACAGTGCCTGCAAACTGGCCAGGACAGAAGGCCACGGTGGGTTGCTGGAGAGCAGCACATTTGTATCCAGGACACTAACAACAGGATGGGGGTCAGGAGGAACCCAAGTGGTTCCCCTCCTCTGGCACAAGGAGGATACAAAATCAGGGCCAAGGTCGTTACAAAGCACCTACCACCCTCATCTGTTTAGGGACCTTGGCCTTTGCAGCCCAGGACACTGCACTCCTGCCCTCCCTAGCACAGAAATAGGAGTCCCAGGCTGTTCCTAAGCCTCTGCTTTTGGAAAGCAGCCAAGTGACAAAGCCAGGATGGAGCTTGCTGTTGATGCCACAGAGCTACTCAGCCAAGAGGCAAACCAGGGGCAGGGATGCCGATAGAAAGACCCATGGCATCAGTGGTGAAGAGGCTCTGCTAACAACTTCATCCCAGCATGAGCACCCTCAAGCTGGCAAGAGGGGGTGCTGCCTGACTGGTCTTCTGTGCCTGCCTCATACCCATGGGGGATTCTGGTGGTGAGGAGAGGGAAAGTGGCCAACCCCTCCTCCCACACCACCCTGGATTCCTTGAAATTTGCCTAAGAACAAACTCTGAAGGATTAGCAGCAGCCACATCCTGGTGAGAACAATATTAAGGGATTATGAGATTAGAAATACCATTTATGCCGAGAGGAATAACTCTAATTCTTATCTGATTGTCTACAGATGTCAGCAATCAAAGCGCCTCTTTCATGCAAAGCAGGGAGTGCTGCTAAAGTACTAGGTGAACCAACTTGGCCCTCTCCTAGCACAAAGAGAGTCAGCTCCTCCCGCTGATAGGCGCCCTGGGTTGAGTCTGGCAGCAGCCACCATCACGTTTGCTTCCTTTGTGGGGAAAATCTGCCCAGCATGAGCCCTGTGCTGGGGCTTCATCCTCCTCCTATTCCATCTCTGTTGAGCTGCCCACCCCATACAAGCTCACTCATGCCTGCAGCATGCAGGGTGCTGGTGAGAGCATTGGGTGGTGGGTACTGTTTTGTTCTGCAAGCAAATTAACTCAATTTCACCCCTAAACAGTTTGCTGCCCTGCTGCACTCTGGGGTTCTGCCTTACGGCAAGAAAGGGGGGCTGGGAGTGCTAGGCTGGAGGAGGCATCACCAGCTCCGTGGCATGACGGCTCCCTGGGCTGGCCGAGCACTCTGTGCCAGCTTGCCTGGGGAGGCAGCTCTTAATGGGGCAGCCTTGGAGGCTCTGCCTGTCCATTAAGGGAGGTAAGTGCTTCTGGGTATGCTGTGCCAAGCTCCTGTCTGCACGCTGGAGGCACAGGTTCACGGGGAACTGCTCCTGGCTCCCTCCCCACTTCCATTTGATGGCATATTATCTCCAGTCGGCTCCTCATCAAAGCTCTCTGTCAATCTCTCCTTTGAAGGAGGGCTGCGGAAGCTTCCTCTGCTTCACACTAATGTCTCACATGAGTCTTTCCTCACTGTCTCCCTTCCACTTTCCCTTTCCCAGCCCCGAGCCAGCTCATCTCATTCTGTTTTTCTGCCTTCCCCATGCCTTGCAGACATCGCTGCAACCACTGCTCAGCTCCCCCTGCCAGGGAGCAGGTTGCACACAGAGCCGAGGAGGCATCAGGGAGCCGGGATGGAGCAGGGCAAGGAGCCACACTTCTCCTGAGCTCTGCAGGACTGCTGGTGACACTCTCCTTCTCAGGCTTCTTGCTCCAGGGTGCTCCTTTACAGCTGCCTCCTGGACATTGCTTATCTTCTCTGCACAGCTGAAGCAGCTCCATGTTGGAGGGATTGTGGCTGGCTGAGACATTTGGAAGGCACCATTGCCCCATCCCATCACTATTGCACAGCATCTCCACACAGGATTGGACTGACTGAGGTTAGAACCAGTGTGGGCAGCTCTGCCCTTCCTCTCCTCCCTTATATCGCTCCTTATAAACTCCATTCTCCTGATGTCCTTCAGGCCAGATATGAGCACCCATTGTCTCAGAAGATGCAGGGGATGAGGGGAAAAGTTTCAGCCCCATCCTAAGCGGGATCATGCAGCATCCTCTGAATGCCCAACAGCCTGCTGTGCTACAGGTCTGTGCTCACAGGCATGCTCTGCACCACCGAACACCTGAGTCACTTTATACAACAAAAGGAACAGCCACCGCGAAGCTAAATCTGCAAGACAGGGATATGCACCTTCCTTAACTCACCAACTTGAAGGCCACAGAAGAAAATTAGTTAATCTTACCTGACCTCCTGGACTACACAGGCCATTACGTTCCTCTGTTACTCCTCTATTGAGCCCCATAACTTGTGTTTGACTGACTCATCTTTCAGCGAGGCAGCCAGCCTTGCTCTGCAGATAACAAGCGACAGAGGAGCCGCAACTGCTTTTGGCAGTTTGTTCCAATGCTTAATCATTTTTTCTATTAAAAATATGAGCCTCATTTCTAATTTGAACGAGGCTGTGTTCAGCTTCCAGTCATTGTTTTTTTTTGCTGTACTTCCTGTTTTAGTACCCGGTATCTTCTCTGCTTGGAGGTAATTACCAACGGGAGTCAGGGCATCTTTCCAGCTCCTCTTGAAGCCACTGAACAGACTGTTTGAAGTCTTTCTCCTTATGAGTTTCCCCCTGCTCCCTTTGAACTGTCCTTTACTTTCTCTGGTTTTCCAAAGTCCTGCTCAAATTACTGCTCCCGTAACATCCCATAACCACTCTGCAAGGAGTTTAAATGGACTTTTTGTTATAAATACAAAGGATTTGGCAAAGGTGTCTCAATCTTGGCTCCAAAAGCCCCAAAATGGTCTTTTTGGCCAGCCATTGCAAACTCACAGTTTGGGGTGTCTCAATCCTGAAACCCTCCTGCAGGAGGTATCTTCTGTGCTCTCTGAAATTTTGGCTTTTCTCATCATAAATAAGCCCTGAAGGAGTGTGAGAGAAAACACTTTGCACTGCCACCAACCCTGAGCAGCTGCTCTTCTTGCCCCAAACCAGAATCATCCCAAAGGTTTACTCTGATCCACCAGTCCCCGGGAGATGGGGAAGAAAGAGAAGGGAATACAGCAAAATGATGCATGCAATGTCTATGTGTCACAGCAGCTTTGTGAGCTTTTTAATGCCTGTGAAAAAGCCCATCACTCTTTTTCACTCCTGAACAAAATCCTCAACATCCTTCATGGGCTGTTGCAGCAGCCTCCATACTGCTATGTCAAAAAGCAGACCCTTGGCACCTAAATAAGCAAGTGGTGTTTCCCCTCCTGAGTCTCCAGAGATGATGGGAGTGTTGCTGGTGTGTCCCAGCAAGGCAAGTCTGGCTTAAAAAAAGCCACATGTCACCACTGGCACTTGCTGCAAGGAGCAGCCTGGTGCTCTTTCACAGTCTCCAACCCCGCAGCATTCTCCCACCTGCTTTGCACCAGTGTGAGTGGCAGGGGTGGCCACAGGATTAGCTACCTCCCTCCATGTTCCCCTCTCCAGAAGGAGAGCAGGGGTCTGATTTTGGAACTTAATTGCCACTTCCATCCAACGCAGCAGGTCAACAGAAGGTATGGGAATTCCCCCCCTCCCCAGGCTTTACAGCTCTGTCTCCTTGCTGCAGACCCCCGGGAGCTGCTCCAAGGAGCAGAAGGAAACTGAAATGTGCCTACAACAGCCAGAGACCCTCCATGCCAGGGTCCCCTCGTTGCAAAGAGACATTCGAATCTGTTGTGCACTGTTTCTTCTAAGGAGCAGAACTGCCCGTTGGGCCATGCAAGAACAGCGCTGTACATGTAGGGATGCTGTGGCATGTGGGCAGTGATGCACAGGTATGCACTGGCAGTTTGTCGTGCCCCAGACCAACACCTGCACAGAGACACCCCCATGGGCACCTTTCTCCCCAGCACCCACTGCTCTGTGCTCAGACAAATGCCTGTGCAACGCTGAATGCTCTGGGCTCTCGCCTCACCCAGGGATGGCTTGGGGAGCACAAAGCGCCTTGAGCGCTGCTCTGGGAAAAGTGTGTGTTGGGACTGGTGGGCCATGCCAACAGCATGTCCCCCACCATCACAGGCAGGGATTCAGCAAGGTGCCTATTCCCCAGGAAGGTGAACGTCACCGTGTCAGCTCTGAAGACAACAACAGATGACAAACCCCAGCCTGTTTACCATACACACAATGTATTTCACAGCTCCCTGGCTCCAGCCTGCCAGAGTCCCCAGGCACTGGGTCGGTACAACACAGGTTGCACAGCACCCAGAAAGCAGCCAAAAGGCAGAGAGCTGCTCACAGCTCTCTTCTTTCCTCCCTGACCAAGAAAATGAGGCACGTGCACCTGTGACATGGACAACCCAGGCTATGGAAGTCTGCTCCTTGTGGAACATACACTGATTCGGAGTGTGCTCTGCACAGACACACACACACTGTGAGGCTGTGGCATAGAAAAGCATTTGGGGTTGGGAGTACTCAGAACAAGGCAGTCCAACAAGAAGAAAAATACAGCACCAAAGTGTCAGCTCCAGCCTCTAATCTCCCTGCAGTTTCCTGGCACAGACCCATTGACTGATATCCTGGCCTCCAGAGATGGACAGCAGCATCCATCTTTTCTCCCTACATGTCTGAGCTCAGCCACACAGGACATCACCACTTTTCCTGTGGACCTGACTCTGGTCCAGTGCTGGTTTTGTGGTCACTCTGTCCTCCAAATCTCTCAGTTGGGTCAGACTGCAGCACTGGGGAGACACTGCTCGCCCCTGATGCATGAGGTTCTGTTCAGGCACTGTTGGGCTCTGGGCCTTTACATCCCCAGAGTGAGACCAAATTTCCCCCTGCTGCTCAGCACAGCAGGCTGTCATCACTTCACTTGCTTTTGGCAAATGCCCTGCACTCCTCTCCCTCCTCTGGATCACCAGCAGCCAGGCTGTCCAGTCTGGTATACTGTGAGCTGGTGGGGAGAGGGACTGATGGCCCACTGTTAGCCACATCTGCACTCAGCAGTCTGTGCACGGCTCCCATCAATGCAGAGAAGACTATCCTGGAGAGAAAACAAGCAGCCCTAGGGATGGTATCATAAACCATTTTAATAAGGCATTTTATCCCCCTCCCCACCATCCCAACTCATGCAAACACTGTCTTGTTTAGTTGGAAGCAAATGATAAAGACCCCCAGGGAGCAGAGGAGGGGGAGAAAAGGGACATCTGTTTAGAGCATTTCTACTGCGTGGCTCTCCCAGGCTATTTCTATCTCTTCTTGTCAAAATTTATCAACTGCATAATTGTTTAAACAGCATTAAAGTGCTTGGAGCAAGAGCAACTGGAAATTGTCCTGCAGTTGCCTCTGGTACCGATGCTGACAGCTTGAGAGGGGACTGGGGAGAGAAGGGATCCATCGGGCATGGGAACCCTCTGACTCCACTTCCTGGGGGGGAGACACCATCCCGTCCTGCTAACAGGAAGAAAATAATCTCACTTTATTCCCAGTGCCCTTCCCTGATTTTCAGATCCAGGACTCTCCTCCCTCTCCTCTCTGCCCTGACCTGCTGTTAGCACACATTTACTCTGCTAAATTATTTACAGCAGATGCATGGGGTTGGGAAACCATAACTAATGACAACGTCTGTCATGCTAAAGTACAGTGGGACCTGCTCTGACCCTGCTGAGCACTCGAATGGGACCTCACTGCCTGCCTGTGCCCTGCTGCAGTTCCCAGCTCTGGTTCTGGAAAAGGATGGAGAAGCACTGGGATCTGGGAAAAGATGAGGGTTTGCTGCTGCCTGCCATCTCCTCTCCTTCCAGGTGGGATGAATGGGGCCACGGAAGACCCCACCGTGGGATTTTTCCCACACATGGGGAGACTGTAGACACAGGCACATATGGTTGGTGGCAGATAAGAGCTGTTCCCCATGCTGGTGACAGCAGCAGGGTTTCCTTTTCCAGCACTGGAGAAGGAAAAGCAGCATCCGGACGTAGAGCATCGACCCCTTTGCTCCCTGCCTGGGTGACAGGAGGTGGCCGTACCCTGGCCGGTCCCTTCTCTCCCAGTGCTCTCCAAGCTGGGGACCCACCGCTGGCGGGCGGCAGGAAGCGCGTGACAAATATTTTGACAAGTGGTACTTAGAAGCAGCCAAGACAAAATCCTTCCTGGCGCAGAGGCCAGCGTGTGTCCCTTCTGCTCCCCCCGGAGCAGCCCATGGCCACTGTCTCTCAGCCAAGGAGGCTTTGTCCTCCCAGCCCCGGGCATCCCTAATTCCCAGGACTTCAGAGCACGGTCTGTGGGAAGCTGTTTAGACTGGACTTGGCCTTCGTTAATTACGAGGCTGGTTTTGTCATGTTAGGGAGGATAAACAAACCTCAGCAGAGCTGGAGGAGGCCGTGCTGCCATCAGCGTAGGGATGCTGGGGCTGCTGCATGCAGCCTGCAGCATTCATGCTAGTTGAGGACTGAGAGGGTCTCCCAGGAATCTACCAAGCCCCAAAGCCCTTTTTCCTCTTCTCCCCCAGCCCATCACCTTCTGGGACAGGGAAGAGGGGAAAAGCCAGGTTGCCCCATCTCACAAGCTCATCCCCAGCCCTGCTGCAGGAGAGGATGCACAAGAAGCCTCTGGGCTTGTTTCACATGTAGATCCAAAGCTTGGGATCCTGCCAGGTGCTCACCTAGAGAGTCCTTTCACCTCCAGCAGCTTCTCTCTGATGGACATCCCTGGCTCTGGCTCATCACTAGTAACCCTAGAACAGCTCCACCTCCACACT
>NW_008585450.1:0-25091 GCF_000691845.1 Merops nubicus | reverse complement strand
AGGGGGTGGCGGATGCGAGAGAGCTCTCTGGGCAGGAGGCTGGCACACAAGGGAAGCGTTTTAATTTTAGCTCTTGAGTTTAAACTTGTTCTAACTAGTCATCCGCGGGCAGCGTCCAGGCTGCTTCTCCAGTACTTTTATCTGAGGAAGGGAAGCCCACAGCGTGTTTGTGTTGCATTCACGCCTGGGACCGCTCGATCATCAAATCCCCCGCCTGCTTCCCTCCGAAGGTTTTCTGATAGGGCCTTTTCAGCCTGCGGTTCCCCACGGTATCCCACCCTAGCACAGGCTGCCCCGGGAAATCGCTTTGCAAGTTAAACGCCGGCATACGTGTGCTCGGTTATCTCCCTAACAGTTTCTCAGCATTGCAAAGTCAGACGGTGGGTTGTAGTGGCTGTCACTTAAAAGTACATCCGGCTCCTACAGGCATAAAGTCACTGAAACTAAAGCTGCTCATCATCTAAACACTACGGAGGAAAAGAGATGTCAACCCTACTGACAGGGCGCAAGGTTTTGGAAGGTAGTGCAGTTTCTTTTGGCAACAAAAAGGGGTAATAAATCACTTCTCTCAAGAAAAGAGCAAACTAAATCAAAATACAGATTAACATAATGTATTAACTCTGCTCTCTGTAGTGCTTTTTCTTATGCATAGCTAAGAGTGCTTTGGTTAAAGGCATACTAAAAAAATCTATTAGTATCAGTGTTCATTTGACAAGTCATTTAAAGTAATTAGCAGTGCTTGTATGTACACAGCCTTCAACTACGTTTTTTCACTAGGCTACCTGATATTTGGCTGAGCTTTGTTGTAAATAAAGTACAGAATCAGCTTGAGCTACCATATTTAATAATATAGTTCCTATCAGGCCAAGCGATACAACAATACAAGCAGGACTTAAACCCTACCCGCACTACAGCTTAATCTTTCAGTTATCCCAATAAAAAACAAAACAAAAACAAAACACTGCATCAGCTGTAACATGCATTTCACTTAACTGCCAAATTCGCTTTGCAGCTAAACTCTTACAAAAAATATATTATCTGCTTTTACATTGAGAGACAGTAAGGATTCTTGTATTCCAGAATACTTGCAGAAGCATTTTAAGCCGTGAGAGACCACAGAATGTTGAGTCAGGTCTGACTGACAGCGTGAACATTTTAGAACTTCTGAGATTGTGTAAGGCTATTTATGAAAGCTTTCGTCTAATGATAAGAAAGTATAAAAAAAGTGGTACACCAATAGAACAGTTTTTTCTTTTTGATAAAAATCTCATCGCTCCCTCACCTGAATACTAGGTTCCATTCTTTTGTAGTGTTCTTGCTGGTAGGAATTCTGTTGGACAAGAGAAGACTAGATTCTGCAACTGGTCAGTTTGAAAGCAATCGGAGAAATACTGCCTGTGGTTTGTTGAGCTTGTACAATTCTGTATATGCTATCATTCCTGATAAATTTTATTCTGCTGAATGGGTGTCAGTTGTCACAAACTGGTTTATTTTAAGCACTGATTATGTAATTGTTTTTCATATTTTTAGTCAACCTTGGAAAATATTTAAGAAACTATTTTTAGAGCTAATAAAATTCTTATTAAGACTAAATAATCCAAATTGAATGTGATTTTTTTTAAAAAAATATATATCAGGTCTGGGATTTTGTTGTGTTATCTTGTGGTGTCATTTACCCTCTTGCCAAGCAAGTGGAAAGCTGCACCAAATCAGACCTCTCTAGTCTGTCTCAGGAGAGCACCATCCCCTCACTTTCACAGCACAAGGGTCTCCCTCAGGTACGAGTAACAAAGTGCATGTTCCTCAGATCTGGTCATTGCAAGGGTAAATGGAGTGGCATTGGGAAGTGTTGGCACATGGCCAGAGTGAGGAATTTCACCCCATTCTGCAATCACAAATCTTTATATGGAAGCAGAGCTGAAGAATAAGTTGGGTGAGGAAGTCATGTTGTTGCCCAGCATCGTATTAACCAGTGCAGATGGAATGGGTGGGTGATGCAAGTATTTGTTGATAGCTTCTCCAGCAACTGATGTAAGCAATAAGCCTGAAATTGCTTTACGCAAGTTCTTGTTAGCCACACCAAGCAAACAGAAAGCAAGCACATCATAGAAATAAGCTGCAACAAGCCATATATCGTTATATTATTGATACGGGCATCAAGTATTTTGTCAAGCATGAGGTGAAGGAAGGCAGGAAATTAAAAGCTGAAAAGAAAGTCTGCCTTCTTGTCCTTAGCTAGGAAGAGCCTTAAAACCAGGACAAGCCCACTTTTGCTGTAGGTGTGTAGGGCACCATGTAGTGCTTGCTCTTGTCCTCTCAGCACCCCAGACAGGATGCAGTAGATCATGACTGTGCTGAGCTGCTGGCCCTGTCCTGGGAGGAGAGGGGTGAGAATGCTGCAGGTGGCACTGCAGTCTCAAGGTTTTGGTGGGGGCTGCAGTGACTTCTTACAAGCACATATTTGAATGTGTTCCTATACAGTGCAGATGAAATTTGGTATATTTATTTTATATTTAAACTGTTACAAATACAACTGCAACAGGTTCAGTTTTTGTTCCTGCACACAGACTGAACTAAAACACCTCCATAAATTCCTCTCTTTCTCAAACCATTATTAAAACCATTAGTGTAGAAGAGGAAATCATTGTTTGCATTGGACTAGGTAATTCTGCCTTCCCATCTCCTTCTGGACTTGTATATCCTCACTTAGATAATAGAGACAAGCTACAGGATGCTTGACTTACGGAATTTAGCTCTGGGGCTTTGCCAGGCACATAGACAAGGGTTAGGAAAGCTGATTCAGGATCACAGGTAGAAGAGCAGGATTTTTATTTCTTTTCCAGTTCTGAGAGAATGGTAAAGAGACAGCAGCAGAAAAAAACAGCCAACATCATGACAGAAGTCTACCTTGGAGCACCACCAAGAGAAAGGTGAAATCTCCAACCAACACCAACTTTTTTTTTTTTTTTAAATACCATTTTCTATCTTCTAAAGTCAAGTCCAGTCTAATATTTCTCTCATCCTATGACCAGACACGCAGATACAGACAGCCAAGAATTAACCTAAAAGCATTATTAACAATTTAAGATAAATCTGTGTATAGTACCACATTGCCCTATTTATTCAATGCCCTGTCTGCTTCTCAAAGGAACCATCAAGGACTGAGGCCACCAGGCCTCTCAGGCATAATACCTACAGACATCAAAGGCAGTTTTGTCCAGGAGACATAATCAGAACAGAATCAGGCCTTAGTTTCAGGCACTCTTTAAACAAGCATTATCAAGAACTACTACACAAGTCCTCTCTGTTTGCTGCCCTTGGCCACATTTTTTCTGACCCTACATGGCACTTGCTTTTGTGCCTGTACAAGAGTTTGTGGGACCAGATAATGAGCCAGATCAGAAAAAAAAAAAAAAATGTTGAGTTTAATTTAGGCAAGTTCCTGATGCAGCTTAACATAGTCAGACAAATGCTTCTGTCAATGGTAGTAAAAATGAGAAATTGAAGGCATTTGGAAAGGTGGAACTGATTCTTTCAGCAATGGGCACTGTCTTATGCTGACTTGCATGTTGGCAAAAAGCTTAGTTCAGAGTATAAATAACACCCCCAGTCAGTTTAAAGAGAAAGTTTCTGGTGGAAGACTATTGCTGAAGTTTCATTGACATCAATTACACTCATCTGTATTAAACCCAAAATAAGTCAAGTAGACCAGCTTTTAGCCTTGATCTTGTTTCATAAACCCACTATTCAAGCAATATTATAAGAATGAAGACTGTGTCAAATTCAGTATACTTCTAGTCCTTGACACATGTAAAAGATCTGCCAGTCTGAATAAGCACTTTGTAGGGATATCATTTGATGCCTTAAATTGGGAGGGAAGAGGGCGGGCAAAGACATTTACTGCAATGACCACTGACATGCGAAATGAATGACCTATTAATTATTGCCATTTATTCTAAAGCAGCATGTAGCGAGCCAAATCAGAGACAGATCCCTTTCCAAAGAATTTCCAGTCTTATTTTCAGACAAGATGCAGTTGGAGGGAAGCAAGTAAGTGGGCGTGACAGAAAGAAAACATGATCAAGCTTTATTATTGACCACTCGCATAAAATGTTTTCCAAGTTTACTTTAAGAACAATCTGTGTGTCTATGTCTGGACAGACATGCACACAGACCCACCACCCTCCCAAATTCTACACCACTCAAGGCTTTTCTTTCCCCTCTTTCATTTGCAGTGAGCTGGGACTGTAGCTCAGTAGATGAAAAGAGCAGCACAGGCCTTGAAATAAAATAACAGGCCTGGTGAGCTGTGCTGGTTACCGAGTTGAAATACAAGCCTTTGCAGATTGTTGGAAGCAGTTGTCCTTTGAAGTCATTTGATATTATTGCTCCTGAGCTGGTATACAAAGTTTAAAGAAATGAGCACCGCAAAGCACAGGGAGTCTACACAGATGTTTTTCTTTGATACAAACTCCCCTTGCTAAGTGAACTTGGAAGCTTAACAGAAAGGCAAGATTTAATACATGCAAAGCAAAATTGGGCTCTATATACAAATTAGCCAAATATCTTCAAGAAGAATTGTCAAATAGTATTTTTTTAAAATACTGTTTGCATACTTTAGTACATTACTTGTGTAAATGCATCAGAGCAGAACTTCATACCCTTTCATATGCTGAATAACACTACTGACTTTGCCATTGACTTCTTAGAGTGTACAGTACTAACTCTACCAGGGCATTAGAATATATCTCCTTATAAACATAGCTTCTGCAAGCTTTACACACTACCTACATACTCATTCCTTTACAACGTAAGCTTTATTTGAGAAGTTTTACTAAAATATCCTTTCCTCAGTTTTAAAAATGTTCTGGAGGTCCACTGATGTTCCATGAAAAAACAGTTTCCCTTCCTGTGAACCTGTTCCTCCCCTACTCATCAGCATCTGCTCTGAATTTCATCAACAGCCTTGTTCAAACTGGTGAGACTATGGGTTCAGCATTAGAATCCTACTTGGTAAAAAACTTGAAGAGAGAAAATTTCTATGTGTTTGCCATGTGTTATACAAATAATGAGTTTTTGTAATCTCAGCAGTATTTTTGTAGTTTATGTAGTAACATTTTGTATGGATTAAGGACATACTCTTAACAATTTTATGCCACCATTGCTCAACTCCCTGACACACGTACACCCCCCCCCCCCTTTTTTTTTAACACGTGTTCCAAGTTACCTTCTGAATTTTCCACTTCTAATTTGAGGCAAGTACTTCTCACACAAGGAGGGAGCACATCTCAACAAATTATATTCTGGAGGGAAACTTACTGTGGAGCACTGGTGCAGGGAGATAAGTTAGTCTTGAACCCAGGAATAGAAACTGAGTAATGAGTGGTATCTTATTTCCCTTGCAACATAAGCTTTTGATGAAGATATTTACTGTGTGATTATACACCATCTGGCAAAAGGAGGCCTAATCTACTCAAGGCCTTCTAGGTACTGTTATAATGAAAATGTTACACAATGTGCCTCAGTTCTCCTAATGTTGAAGTGTGCGTGCTTCTGTTTTCTGAATGGTTTCAAATCATCTTTCCCATTTAGTAGTTCAGTGAAACCACTGCAGAGTGATCTCAGAACATAATCCTGCTAAGTCAGTCTTGGGATTTTATAGAGTTTACTCTGGGAGGGGGGAGATGAAGGAGTGGGGGTGCATGGCACCACACAACAAGAAAACCTGTGACTTGTCAGGCACTTACATATCTGAAACATACTATCATCAGCTTATTAGCACTGCACATGGCTTAATTATATTATTATTTACTGTATTATCGCTAAAAGAAATAATTTTCATCAGTCAAACTGCACTTATAAGCCAGTCTTTGGAAAATGTGTTAAAAGCCTTTAGGAAAAATACTTAATTTCTATTTCAATGTAATGTAATCCCCTTATTTTAATCTCTTACAGTGTATTTTTTTTTTTGCATGTAATCAGGTTATTACTTTATGCATTTAATTATCAACAGAGCCTAATAATTTTTTTCCCCCCACCTTCCACTGCATCTCCACTTGATAGACATACCCTAAGAACAGACGAAAAGTGACTTTGGAAATTGAGAAACAATGGATCACCTTGTGAAAACTGTTTGTTCTTCCTACTATTAGCATAGAAGCAAATTATTTGCTTTGGACTGCAAACTTTTAGTTTTATGTTTCCCTTTCTTCCACAGTTGCTTTCTACTTTCTCACAGCAACATCTCCCCATAATTCTACTACAGGTTTCCTTTGAGTGATCAGATGACTCATGAATCACCAATCAGTTAAAAGCTTAAAGCCAGGATTGTATTTTTTTTTTTTTACTGTAATCTTGTCCCTGCACAATTGCTGTCTCCTACTTCCCCTGCATGATCTCAAAAATATATTACTCTAACCAGATAATAGAGGGTCAGGCACTCTAATTTTGCCATCCTTCAGAGGAAGATGCAGCACACACAGCTCCAGCTGTCCTGTGTCTGTAACATACAGAACACGTACCACCCACAGACATGAGCTGATTAGAAATGTATTTCCTAGGTTAATATAGGAAGATGCAGGTTTGAAGCCAGTATATTGTAAATTAATTTCTAGTCCTGACAGGGGCAACTAATGAGCTTCAGCAGGTGATTCCAGTGTGAAATAGAATAGCCTGATCACCCAATTATTCTGAATTAATTTTTACATACTGATGTCAGTATGTGGATTTTTTTAAAATGGGATCCCCTGCCCCCTGCCTGTCAGGTGTACAGTGAGGTAAGAAAATGGCATTCTGGCTCAGGGTGATCTACAAACCAGCCAGGGTAGTAATGAGCTTGGACTTTACTGCTTTCTGATCTGGGGGGGAAGGAAAACTTTCCTGCCTCTGCCTAAATGAACAGGGGATGGACAGGGGCAAGAGCTTAGAGAATGAAATAGGATCAGGAGAGAATGGAACTGAGCTCCAGGAACACAAACTGGCAAGGAGGTAGCTGAAGGGAATAAAAAAGACAAGATGAAAAGCAGCAAGAGGCCTGGACAATAGGAAAGTAGGAGGCAGTGTGAATCAACTCCTGTATTGTAACAAGGGAGAGAACTCAGACTCTGTGATAACCATTGCACATCTTGTGCTTCAAGCTGTTCCACTACAACCATCTAACAAGCAGCAGCCTGGGAGGGACAGGATTCCATACCACAGTATCTTCTCAGCATATCAACACTGTAGCTGGGTGAACAAGAGGAAAGAGAGATCAGTGAAAACCTTCTGATTTTCCTGAGGTTTTTGTAAACTCAGCTCTCAGCTGTTGAAGATAAAACGTCACTCAGGTTGCTTTTTTCCTTTGCTTTTAATTTGTGCTTGGTAAATCTGGACGAGCTAATGTTCCCCTGGATGATACCTAGTTTATATCAGCAGAGTTTCTTCACAAGACAGTCCTTTCCTAGAACATTAAACTTTAGCTGCTGTTTGAAGATGCGCGATGTTGTCACGTTGCTCTAAGTGTTTACCTACATGACTTGCCAAAACAAGCGGCACAAAGCAAACAGGGCATTTCATTTAACAGGCAAGCTTAGGGCAAAAGCAAACCCAGACCTTGTACTCCAGCATGTGCAGTGGCATTTCTAAGTATGTTTTGCAAAGTAGTTTGTGTAAAACAAGCCAACTGAGCTAGATTTAAATTTCAGTTGTTTAAAGTTTCTCATCATGTGTCACAGAAGTGATTCACATGTAGATCACTTAACCTAGTTAATGAACACAATTACCATGTTTTGACAATATTAATTGGACCTGTACTTACACTCCTTTCTGCATTTCACCTTCATAACCACCTCTATAATTATCAACTCCTATGGCTTTGGTATGCCTAGAGGAATAGTTTACCTTTACAGAACATCTATTTCATTATTAACTTCTCTCTCCTTGCCCCTCCCTCCAAAATTTTTCTCCACAGAATTTCCAAGCTTTTTTCTTCTCCTCCAGTCATTAGCAATCTGGCTTTGTCTTGGCAAATAACAAGGGCAAGAGATACCTTCCTGTTCAGAAGTTGTCTGCCACACTTCCAACTCAAGGCTTCTAACAACTAAGTCACAGGCATTCCATTCCACCCAAGCTGTTTTCACACCAGCATTCTGGGATTTCTTTTACATTTAAAACTGAAGAATAGATATTTTCCTAGTTCAAAGATGGCTAATCAGACAACCAACAAAAGGGCACAAGCTCTGCTGTTTTGCCCAGGATATCAGAATCCACTTGTAAAAGGAGAGAAGTTAGAAACCCTGAAGATGTACCCAGTTAACCTAGGGATTCATTACATTTTCAGCTAGAGCTGAATAACCTCATTCTTACTAACACCTATATAGCATAGGGACCTTAAAGGACAGGAAGTTATTATACCATGTATTTTTAAGAGACACAGGACAGAGCAGCCCTTTCTGCAACACAGTACAGACAGACAAGCCAGACATCAGTTAAGATGATGGGCACAGGAGCTGCAGTGACCTGAAGTGGGTGCACAGTGGGTTAGTAACAAAGACAGGAACAGAAGCCAACTCTCCTGATTCCCAACCCATTTTCCTTTCTGCTAGACCCACATTTCCAACCTGTGTTATGGTACAGAAAACAGACAAGGCATGAATTCATCTGTACCCCTTACTACCCTGGGAAGCCATATACCAGGTAACATGGAATTTTATTGAAGCTATTGAATACAGGAGGTCAAAGATTACTAGGAAATCATTCCACTAGACTACTACATTTCATAACTACATTTCTCAGTGGTGTCTTGCCTATACTGTCGTACTCTGAGAATTTATGGTTTGAGGAAGATTTTTGATTCATTTACATGTCAGTAGCATAAATAGTTGCTATTTCTCTAAATATGTTTCTTCATCTTCTGAATATCTGTATTTCTGCAACAAGGACAATCATACATACTGTAAATATCTGTTCATAAGTAAATTTTCCAACTAGATTTTTTTTAATTTTCATTAGCAACATATAGTTAGCAAATCTATAGTTGAGAGTCTTAAATCACACACACACAGAAAAAGATGCTTGTGTTTTACTTAGGGCCACAGCTCTATCATTTGTCTTCTTCTCCATGTACTACTGTTGCATATTTGTGTTATGCACTGCTCAAAATCAGAAGTCTGGAAAGTTCTCAGATTTGGTGATCATGGAAGTCCAAACTTTGTCATTAGTTCAAATGACACCAACAAGTTTTCAGTAGCTCCATGGAAACACAAACAGGAGTTTAGCCTAAGATTTGAGATACCTATCACAGGACATCAAAAACTGGGATACGTTGTTCACCAAAACAGCCAAACCAGTGCACTAAAGCATGGCTCAATGGAAAGCAAATTAATTTTACACAATGTACAGTGGAGAACAGGGTTAACTGGGAAAGTTCAGACAAGGCCATTGCATTTTAATTTGTCAGTCTAGCAAAAGCAAAACAGTTTGTGGAGACTGACTCTGACAAAGGTGGTTCACCCAGTGGGCAGGTATCACTCCAAAGCCTGCCTGGCGTCCTCTCAGATGAGTTCTCTAGCTATTGCTGTTCTGCCTGGGACAGCTGGCAACATGAAGGTTCTCCTCTTCCATCACCTATACCTGGCAATTTCAGCTGAAGAGGAATAGCAGAATCAGTATCACTGGCTATGGCACCTAAGACAAGATTATTTCTTTCAGATGGACTATTGCCAGTACACCCATTTGAACTCAGCTCAGTCCTGAGGTTCTCATCTTTGCTTAAACCAAACAAACAACAAAACAAACATATAAACTGAATATTTTAAAGTTACTGAAAGGCACTGCTCTGGAGATCTATATTGCCACGAAAGGCTTTATTATACAAACATTCAATACTAAGAAAGTCTGCATCTTTCACTACAGCTCAAAACAAACAGCTCCAGACATTTTATCATGTATCTTTTGATCTGTCTAGATGAAAGCCCTACTTATTATACAATACAAGTGAACATTATGGCTGGTGCTGTTGTAGAGCACTAATCACAGGGGGTTCCTAGACAAGTTCCAAACAGTTTGGTCCCTCACCAAAAGCTTGTATGTGGGAAGGTAGTCATGATACATAGTTTACAATAAACCGGAGAAATTTCCATTTTTATTCAAATTGCTAATACACAAAATATCAAACACAAGAATGGAAAGTACCAAACCTAGTGTCTAAGTCTGCAGTATTTTAGATGTTGAATTAAGAGCTTAAATAAGAGCAGGCATAGTTACATCTAGTTACTTACTAGATGGAAAAACACAAATAATGGAAGTCATGGGAAAATGGTGCAATTGGAACTTGCTTACAACATTTCATATGGCTTTATATATATTTAGTATATGACATGCAGAGGCCCTTTTCCTACTGCTTTGTGTTTCAGACTGTCTCCTCTTATGGTAGTCAGAGATACTAGTTAAAATGTATTAGAGAGTTGCAAAATCTTTCTGAAAAATTTACTGCAAGTGCAATAAACATATCTGAATGTTGATAAACTGAATATAATCTAGTATATAACTATACATACTAGTCATAAAGTAGTCAATTATTGAACAAAACTAAAATCCTGCTCAAACATGAGAGGATGAGATGACTTAATGAAAAATGGTCTTATTTCTATCCTTTCTTTTAAAGTTGACAGGTAGTCAAAACTTCTCAAGAAGTAAAGAAATTCTTTGCATGGTAATGTACACTGAAGAAAGAGACTTAAAAACTACCTCACAATTCGTCACAAATTCTTCCAATAGTAAAGTTTGCAAAAAATTCAGGATTTATGTTCATAAGCTACTCAATTAAACACAAGATGACTAAGGCTGATTTTTCTTCCTGAACCCATATTTAAAATATAAATATTATTTCGACACCAGTAGATAAAATGTACGTCAGTGAAGGACAAGTACAAATTCAAATTACTAAGGAGAGAAACTAAGTCAATTTCAGTGTGGAATGTTTGTAAGCAGTGTGTAATCAGTCTACAGTTTAAAAGGCTCAATTAAAATATCTATTATGTTCACTGGTAAATAAAACCTACATGTGTACAAGTGCATCTAAAAGATCTAATTACATTTGGCATTCAGATATAAAGAACTTTTAGTACATTAACATTGGCCAAAAATGTCTTTTTGTTTGTGTGGTATGTTGGGGGTTTTGGGTTGTTTTTGTTGTTGTTGTGTCTGGGTTTGTTTTTTTAATTATTAGTAAATCCTTCAGGATATGAACTGCAGCTAAAAAATAACATGTTTCACCAGGAGTAATAAGGGTCAAATTCTAGCCCAAGGTACAAATGTTAAAATTTCCATGACACTCATGAGTGTCATACATGCACAGCTGAGTGCAGCCTGTCCATAAACAAACACAAGCCTACAAGACATTCTACAATGCTGTTTGAGAAGCCTGTTGCTCACTTGTCACTTCGACACACCCATGCTTAATTTTCTTTTCAGCAAATAGTGTTATCCTCTATACCCCACCTCTTAGAAGAAATTACTCATTTTAAAATAATAGAACAGTAGTCCCCAAGCAACTGGATTCAATCATCTTTCTTGATGCTAAGCAAATACCAGGCCATTTGGAGTATCATGCCTAAGTTTGGCCCTGTTTCTGAAAAAGGATTAGTACAAGGCAACCAGTCTGGCAGGACTAACAGTCAGTAACTTAAAGTCAAACATCTCCACCCCAGAGTATGCCTGCAGGGGGTTCCTTTGCAAGATTTGCTGAGGGGAAAGAGGGTGTGGATAAAACACCAAGAGCCACCTCTCAGCTTAGGAACCCAAGTCCCACTTTCAGAAGAGGTACAGGTTTATGTGTCTTTGATTTTCAGTGACACCTGTCCCCCCAAAAGTGGTTGGTTTTGAAAACTGTGTCCAGCTCTTATTAAAACACAGGCTGAGGACAAACATGGAAATGTTTAGGATCTTGTTCCAAGTCCAATTTTTCTAAATCATAGTAAAATATGGGTAGGAAACTAAGTCAGCACTGTCTCACTGAACTATTTTTTAAAAGCTCCCATTCATAACACTGTAGTAGTCTCCTTGCTGAACACAGACACCTCAATGCCAGATTTTACCAGATCCACAGAGTAACTGAGCAAAATAATCACAAAGGTTTATTGTGAAAGTCTAGATTTCCACAAATCCAACTGTCTGACTTCGCTGATGCTCAGCTGATATCAAATTTGCAGAACAGAGAAAAAAACCCATGTCACAGCTTCTGACCAATAAGACATGCTCCCACATACCATTTGTTTTCACAGAATGAAACCCAAGCCAAGAGCTGCCACTACTGAAGGTATAGACTTAGCTCTGCTGCTCCACCAGGCTGCTAAGAACAGGCAACCTAACCAAAGGTAGCTGGAAGTAACGCTGCATGTGAACACTCCATCTCTGGTTCATTAGCTTTGGAAACATAACAGTGCCTTTGACCAAGGAGGAAAACTCAGCACTACAATCTTGCGTTCAGGATTGCAAAGGTTTTAACCTACTGTAATTAACATTACAGAATGCCAGTGCCAATACCAGAATTCCTTTGGTATAGGCAAATCCATCCACCATGAGCAACTAAGATCACTAACAGATCTCCACGACAGCTCCACTTCACTTGAGACATGGGGGCAGAGAAAGAGGGCTACCATTCAATTCATATGCTCCTGACACTAACTCACAGATTCAGTGCTAGTGGACCCAAGAATACCAGTTGAACAGGTCATTGTTCTGCTGTCCAGCCCAGCCTTCTAGTCGCATAAACTAACCAGGTACATTTTAACCAAATAACAAGAATTATCAGTAACTGTAATAGAAGCTAGCCCAAACTCATATCTGAGCTTTCGACTTCAAATGCTAGCCAAAAGAGTGAATTATTATGCATTTATTATTTTGTGCTATAAGCTTACCCAGCAAAAGAGCTGGAACCCGTAACTCTGTCGACTTCAAGGAGTTTCATATTCATGACTGAGAAAAGATGCATCCACACAAAGCATGAACTTGAACAGGAATCTTACTTTGGAGAATCATGCTATGTAGTGGGCTGTTTTTTTCCTGTCATTCTGGTCCTGACTTTACTACACAATATAAAAGTCAGAAGGAGAGATGCACATGCAGATACCCAAGATGTGCTACACTGATAGTTTCAAAATGTTTATGGAGCAAAATTGCATGAAAACAGATATTTATAGAAAACCTTAAGATTAATCTTACACTGATAAAGCAATTTAGAGGGAAGAAATCCACTTATACACAAGTGTAAGACACAGAAAAGAAAGAAGTAGGTTTATATCCATCATTTGGCAAAGGGAAGAGAAGAATCTTAGTACTGGTTGGGTAGACTTCTGGCCAAAACCTATTGCTAGAAACAAAAAAAACCCACTCACAACTAAACAACACTTAGCTCAGTACATATTTCATGGAATAAGAAACTGTCAAAAGTTTATGTCAGCAAGTTAAAAGGAGCAAGACTGTATCACCACATACTCATATGAAGCTCTAGTCAATTTTGTATATACAGAAAATTCACACAGCCCCATCTTCACAGCGTGAGCAGCAAACATTTATAACCTGAAGACAAACACTAAGGGAGTGTCCAGACTAGCCTTTCTAAACAGCAAACAATTAATTCAAGGTGAAACAACACTGCAGACATGCCTGAATCCAGACTGTTGCATTCCCTCTGGCTGATGGAAGAACTGAGGTTCAGCCTAGAAATAACTTTTTTTTCTGGGATGCAAGCAGAAGCCCTATCGCTCTGAAGAGAAGCCAGGAAGGAAGAAATGGGTTTGAATAGCAGCAAAGCAAGTAGTAATCAACAGCAGACTATGGCACTTACTGCTCTTTTCCTGTGCAACTGCACGACAGCATTCAAGGAAAGAAATGTGGGAAAAGAGCACTACAGAGTGGGATTAGAAGCAGCAATTTTAACTGGTTTCAAAATATTCCTTCCTTACTAGGCAATTCATCAACTAATTGTTCCAGTGCTTGAAAAAAGTCCTGGCTTTTCTGACAAAAGAGAGCTGCTTCTAACTAGTTTCCAACACAGCTTGCCCAAGGCCTTTGCCTCCTCCCTACCCAGCACGGAGCAGCTGAACAGGTCATTTCGAGTATGTTACAGTAACTGTTACCCTCCTCCTCATCTTGTTTTAGTAGAGAAGCCAAAGCAAGACAGAGGAGCTGCAGCATCTTCGCAAAGGCCCTTATTAGGCAAGCAGAATATATTAATCTTTTATATAAATCATCCACTGTGTTGCAGGCAATTTTGACATGTTTTAGGAGTCATGAGAATTGCTACAAGACATAATCTATACTTAACAAGACAATCTGCTCATCCAGTATCCATGCCAGCAGTGATAACATCTGCCGTCTTCATGTGGCTGCGTCTTCTCTACAGTCACGCTCGTATACATTCTCTCTCCCTGCTACATCTATCCTCTTTGTCCCTTTGCCCTCTGTGTTTTCAGACCTCAGTACAAGGCACCAGCCCCCTCAGTACTCTTGCTCAAACGTCACTAGGTGCCAGTGGCCTCGGGGTCTGGGAGCAGGGGTAGATGGAGGCTAGCAGCCAGCTGCTGGAGCAGAGTGAGTAGTAGGAGGGGGAACTCCTTCAACCAACACATCAGGTTTCTTCAGGAATTCAAGGCCTTGGAACAGCACACTGCAAGCCCCATAGCAATATTTCTTCTGAATACAGACACTCCCCATAGGGGATACCACATTTATGGGCATGTGTTAATTATTCATTCAGATGATCTTTAGCTCCACTTTGTTGCTGTTAAACCAGAAACAGAATCATGTAACTGAGGAATTTACCAGGCACTTAACTGAGCTACAGATTTAGAGTAGTGCTGTCTGCAACAGTCTCATGACTTCATTCCTACAGGGGTTGAGAGAGAAAGCCCAGGAAACTACAAGGATGATATATAATGTCTTGATGAGCATTTCTCAAATAGACCACCTTTGGAAAAGCAGGGCTTAGGAGTATTACTGAATCTTTTAATGATTCCAGATGTTCAGATGTACAGTATTAGCAAGAAAAAAATTCCCTCCTCTACTGCAAAATTATAAACTTTTCCTTCACATGATAAACAATGGTGGCTTACTATAACAATACAAAGGTGGCAGCTCTTAAAACAAAGATTCACCTGAAAAATCCTCAGTATCAAAGAGCTGTTGCTGGCACCACTCCCAGTCAATCTCTAGGGTATATCTGAAGAATTTATGGTCCAAAAAAGCAATCTAATTCTAACTTAGTTTGATTTCAACACAGTAACTTAAAATTAAATATTTATGTACCTTAAACAAAAGTGGCTAGTAGCTGGATATATTGTGGGCTCTGGAACCAGCTTCCTTCTTTCACCTAACACAGCTTGTATTGGTATCTTTGGAGACTGCAACCCATGAAAAACAGTTAAAAAGGAGTTTAAAAAAGATGGACATCCAAGCCAGTTGTGCGAGTTACAGTCTTTTTCACAGTAGTCTAGCCTAATATTTTTAGCAATTCTTTTCAGGAAATATTTATATCCTGTTTTCACACTTAAGAGTATCAATAAACTCAGCTCAAAACAAACAAAACCAACAACAACAACAATAAATAAATACACCACTACGCACACAAGGAGAAGCCTCTCCCCTCCCTACACAGATTTTGACAAAACAAGCCATGCCTTTCCCCTCCCTGACCATATGCAGGGAATCAGTCTTTGGCCATCAGGTGAGATGTATGTGACAGCAAGTTTGCATACCAGGTACTTTAGTTGCTCTACACCAGACATGCTTTGATGTTATGATCAAAACACATTTTCATTTAGAACATTTGCATGCATGCTCTGCACATATGAGCCCTAGTCATGAAAACAGGCTCTGCTTATAGGACTATGCAAAGCATCAAGTTTTATACAGTAGTTCCTAGGAGTTAAGAGAAGTAAAAGCAAGAAGATCAAGAAAGCATAACAGCTCCTTTTCTTAAGTAATTTATTGTGTTAATCTGTGTTCCCACAACCTTGGGGAGAAGGCTGGGATACCTGTTCACAAGCAAATTAGCTGCAGCTTGTATAAAATATGGCTTTTGCCAATACAAATCTGAGTAGTCACAATTAACTGCTAACTTGTAACTTTAAGATGGTTCTGAAGGAAGTAAAGCCCTTTTCTTAACTATGTTTATGTGGTGTATTTCTTTCAAAACAGACAAAAATAGAGCTTTGCTAGAGTATCATTCAGGTTAGGTGTCTGAACTACTTGCTAAAGAAAGTCTGCGTGATCACTTTTATTTCCTAAAAAGCTACAATTTGAAATTTCTCAGAACACAAAAAAGTGATTTATCTGAACTTTCTTTTTTTATAACACTCTTAGATCTCCAGATGAAAAGCTTAATAAGTACATAATGTCAACCAGAACAGCTGTAACATCATGTATAAATGTTGAGTAAAATGTCATGGTTTAGCAAATTATACTGGCATAAGTTTTCATCCCACGTCCCATCCAAAACATTTAGTATGAAGACCTACATGAACTTTGTGATCACAACAAAGTCCTAGATGCCTTTTCTTTCTCACACTGGCATTAGTTAGCCTTAGATTGTAGGATTACACTTGAGAAAATAAGGAACAGACAGTAATCAAAGCCACCTCCATGTATGTATAAATATGCCAGAAGTCAAAAGGCTTTGCATAGATGCATCCCAACAAACATTTAATCTTTGGAAACCTTAGGAGGGAAGTCCATTTGTTTCACATCCTTTTCAATGCAAAAAAATAGGCTTGAAGGACCCTCTCCAATATTGTGCTGCTAGTAAACAGGTTTTGCTCCAATGTGTACATGCCCAGCTGACATGACATATCTCCTCACAGGCTGGCACCCTGTTTGCTCAGGCTACCTTTAACCACCACCTCCATTACAGTAGGATATGGTCAAGCCTACAACAAGGAACAAGTGCACAAGGCAGCTTCTGGCACTTGGTGAAGGTATGGGAGAAGGGAAAGGTCAGGATGCTTTTTCAAGGACCTTGTGTGTGCACAGCTTCAGGAGGAAGGGTGAAGATAACTGCCATCCAAGAACGGCCCATAGCACAAAGACTAAGGAACTCCAAAAGGAGGTAGGAGCAGTGGGTTTGGATCCCCTTAGGCAAAGGAGGGACCTAAACCTGGGTAACCTGCTTTCTGGATGAGACTTCAAAGCTGGGACTACTCCTCCCCTCCCACTCACACGCCCTGAGGTGTGGTTTTACACCACCCCCCACCCCCACACAGTGCTTCCCAATGGCTCTCTGGAGGGCTGTGCACAGGGACCCATCGGGGGGTAGCTTCTTGACTGGGCTCTGGGTCCCCTCACACTCCACTCCACATGAGGAGCTGCCCTCAGGATTCTGCAGCTCACCCCATTGACCCTTTCTTTGTGCCTCAATTCCTCTCTGTAAAAGGAAATAGTGCTTTACTGAGTTTTTCTGAAGATAAAATACCTTAAACTAAGCAGTTGGAGCATGAAAACAACGTGCTTATATCATTCAATCTGTCTTACAAATACCCAAGTGCCTCATATGACACCTCTGAACCAAAGCCCAGCTCTGAGCAGAGGTGCCAGAAGAGGCTTGCCCACATGCTAAAGAAGACTTGGAGCTCCCATCCTCTGAGGGCCCTGAGCCCATAGAGTTAATTGCATTAAGTCTTAGATAGGTCCTGCAGGGGGAAAAGAAAAGCATCTCTAGGGTTACTTAGAGGTAACCTCTAAGCACCTCTGAGGGCACCAAATTGCACAGGGTGATTACTCTGAGCCAATAAGCTTTGCTGAATGTAAAATTAAGACAGCTAATTAGTGTAAATCCAGTGTTACATTAGCCCTAATCTACTTAAGCGATATGGCTGCTATGAGGAAGCCCACAAACTCCTCAGGACAAGAAAGTTTTCCACTTAAAACAGAAAAGCTTTCATTTGGATATATAGCATTTAAATTCAATTTGTTTTCAAAAATTCTGTTGAAGGATTAAGTGCCACTAATTGATTCAATACTTATGGTTCTTAAGCAGAGCTAAAGCACAATATATGCATTTTGAGCTATTTATATTTTTTAACCTTTTGAAATCTTCAGAACTATATTTTACTCACTCATTTTAGTTTAGTAGCACCATGAAATCTAGTCCCAGTACTAGAGTAGTTACAAAATCTGTTCACACTGAAATAAATGGCAAAAATAATTCTTTTTAGTGACTACAGGTTCAGGCCCATAAGAATGGAAAAAAAAGATTTGGAAAAAAAAATCATATTTTGAATAAGATGAATGTCATTCTCTGTATAACCCAATTTCTTGCAGTAGCTTCAGTGTATTTCAAGGATTTGTATTCTTGAAATTAGAAGGGTATTTTTTATACTTTGTAGTATTTTTTTAATGCTCATAAACAAATATGTTAACAGGCTCACAAGATTTATTAGCCAGTCTTAGAATGACACTGTCAGTAGATGAACTCCCTAGCAAGCTTCTTCCTAGTTATACTTAAAAAGCTTAGTAACAAAGGAGAAAACAAAATCTACCTGTAAGAGCTTAGTGTGTTCCACCAGTTGACAAAAGAAAGAGGATGAATCCCTTTGCTCCCACCCAGGGAACAGATATTTCATTGTTCTTCTGTTTGGTGACTGTCCGAAACTTGTCTGAATACCTTTCATTTGGTAATGGCCAGGAACTGTAATCTTATCATCTGACATGGCAGAAGGACAAGATGATTCTGAATAGAAGAACAGTGGAAAGGTTTTTAAACAGATAACCATCCTTTCATCTACCATAATAAAACAGGTACAAGAGACAGAAGTGTCTTGCACAGGACACTAAGTTGATATTCAATTCCCAGAACAATCTGTATAATAAAGGAGCAGCATAATGACGATCAACTTCCAGTAGTTGGCATTCAAAAGCAGAGTAGTTTAGGCCTACTTGAAAAAAATTACTTCTAGAAGAGGTTTGAAGCATTACAATTTTCCCCTTGCCCCTCCCCCCCAGCTCTATTTTAAAAGCTTACCAAACTAGGAGCATGAGATGACTCTCTCATCTAGAAATCAATGTTTTGTCATAGCATGTTTGATTTTATCTTGCTTTCAAACTGCTTTGATTAATTATATCATTAAGCTTTAATTGCAAAGCATTTTGGGTATTATACATCCAGATGTAATGTAACTACTTTTCCAAAACACAGGAAATTGTGTGTGAGGCTTTCCAAAATATAAAGCAAATCTTTCAAAACACTCCTGAGCATCGAGCTCCCTTTCAGATGGGAGGAGAGTTTGCACTCATGTCCGGATGCACACAGCCATCCACGCTCCCCGCTGCACCCCTCTGGTGTTCTGCAAGTCTTGCCATATGAACACTGTGTAACCAAAACATCAGGGAAAGGGTGGAGGATATCCTGAAGGGGTAAGACCAAAGCATTCTACATATAAAGCTCTCTTCTGAACCCAGAGGATGTATTTATGTGCATTTACATTGTCAGAAAAATGCTTATTTGTAATGCCTCAAAAGTCATTGACAAACACACTGATGTACAGTATTTTAAATTTGTTCACATCATATAATTTTCAAAAAATCTCCTGTTTATAGCCATGTTTTTCATCTATTTAAGATACTTGAAAGGAAAAGACAAACCTTGTAAAAAGAAGTACAGCATGCAAGAAGTTAACGGAATCCAATCATAATGTAGTTTTCTGAGGAGCAGGAAGCTGTCAATAGGGAGAACAGAATGAAGAACAAATATGAGTGTCTGTCAAGATAATTTAAGACCAGCAGACGGTGCCCCAAATTCCTTACTGGATCCATAGGTTTCCCCTAATTACTCAGTCCTTCTACAGTTATAGAAAAATGCCACCACAAACTTCTTTGTACTGAATGGACACCTTCACATCCCAAAATTGGATATCTTCCCACAAAATAATTTCCAGGCCAGTTAAAGACACCCATCTTTATTTAAGGCACTGATATCTGCAGCCCTAGCAGGTATGTGAAAAGCATTCTTTAGTAACAAAAAAAAAAAAAAAAAAAAAAAGCAGCCTTGCAAACAGAACATTAGCTTCACTGGTATAGTTTGTACTTTCTTCTAGAAAAAACACTGCTTGCAGCTGACAGTCTGGTACAATAGCACAGTGTTCAAACTGTGTGACTGAAAGAGTCAAACAAGTCTCCAACAATTTAAGGTAGAGGAAGAAAATTTCATAATTTGAAAAATTAAGAAAAGCACTGCACACATGACACACTCAGACAAAAAAAAGTTATTCTCCTAAAGCGTTTGTCAGTCCTTAAAAAGAAGTAATGAAAACCGCAGCTAACCAGAGCCTGGGGAGACATTCTCCAAGCACATCCCCAGATTTCAGCTCAATGCTCCAAAAATCTCCCAAAATGAATTCATTCAGCACTGCATAGTCTCTGGCCATAGTGTGCCCAGAGCACCAGAAGAATAGCCAACCCTATACCCTTCAACTGCAGCATTTTAATGTTACAACATCCAGCAGAAAGTAGAAAACTTTTCACACTGAGTGTAAGAAAAATGGACATATAGTGCTTGTACAACACACAGATTTAAGGAAAAAAGTAGTAGTTAACATTTTGGCCTAGAATTTCTGCAGATTCTGGTAATAAACAGGTGACAAATAGCTACAACTAATGAAAGAAACTGGGAAAAACAGAAGAAATGAATAAGAGAAAGAATGCCAAGTTACACATGAGAAACAAAAACCCTGTTATATGCAAAGCATGAATGCAAATTCTGAAGCATTCATTTTGCTAATTTCTCCAAATCTGATAAAAACATTTTATTTGCAAAACAAACAAAAAAACCAGCTTGACAAAGCATTTGGGTTTTGTTGTTGTTTTGGTTTTAACTTTATTTTTAAGAACTGTACACTAAGCCAGCTCTATAAGAAATTTCTTGTTAAAAAATAGTATTTGTTATTTGGGCAGAAAACAGCTACTTTAACCCTTTGGGCACAGGGAAATGTACCATATTACAGTCTAATGAAAGGGGTCTTTGTAAGATCACAGTATGTGTATTGTTCTTCCACTGTCCTAATTATTATAAAGGACCCACTTTACATCAAGTGCCTCTAGGCATACCAGGAACGTGACACCACCGGTTTTGATGCTGGTAAGAATCACATAGTCTGCTTTAGTTGTTCTGTTATGACAAACGTCCCCAATTACTGTCTGAGGTTAAATGGAAATAGTGATGGAGATGTCACAGTCGGAGATGTCATGAAGGTCATGACTGTGTGAAATTAAGTAGGAAATAATTTAATTAGGTCATGATGCATTTAATTTCTGTGCAATGTTTTCACAGACTGGTCCCAAGCATTTTGCTTAAAGACTCAATTAATATTTTTTGTAGATAATATTCTTTAAATTTTAACAACTGTAAAGAAGATTGGTAAAGCTTTTATTTGTTTATTAATAATCTCCTGAGAATACTAATAAAACCAGAAATAGTGGCTGATTTCGATTTTTTAATCTTGCAATAAGCAAGGCCACCAAGAAACATGTGCAAGTACATCAAAACTTAAAATGAAGGACTACTTTCATTACTGTTCTGAAATTTTTTTCTAAGTTGAGTTTTCTCTTGGGTATCACTCAAATACAAATGACAATAGGTGTAAACTAGCAGTCTGAAGCATCACATACAACTAGTAAAAAAACCAAGCCAGCGAATGACTGTTTTCAGTGAACTATGAACAGGCTCTGGATGCTACTGCTGAATGGTTTGTATCATTGGACGATTCTGGTATTTTAATATTGTTCAACAGAGCACTAAATAGCACACATGAACACAGAGATGTATCAGAAGGTCAACATGAAACAAAACTGAGTTTTAGACACTAACATTAAGTGTATAATTTATGCATCATTAGTAATAGCTACAGTTATTTTTACACACTAAAGAACCTTCTTTAATGTAAGAGGAGCTAGGATGCAAGTCTGGTGTTTGCAGCAGCTTCACTAACAGATTAAGACTTCATTGTCATGCTTGCTAAAATTTAAATATTTGTTGGTGGCTCTGAAACTGAATTGATCACATCATTTTCTGTGGTTGGTGCACCATCATTTAGCAGTGGGATGGCCATACAAACAGGATTGAAAGCCCTCCACTGTCAGGCTAGCCATGACTAACTGCAGAAAATGAATGGTATGTTTGTTGTAGACAAGTCAGGATTTAATAGATGGTAGTATGAAGTACTTGTTGACTGCACATAAGGCAAGTCACAAATGCATTACAATTTGTGTAAGCAATTACAATACCTGCAAGCAAACAGAACCCCAAACATGTTTTTTTAACTAATAAAAAAAATTATGTAGTTGAACAACATTTATTTCACCTGTGCAGGTAACTACAGCTTTAGTTTCACACTGTATTATTTGGGGAAACAAGCACTGAAGGGAAGTTGTTTCACATCTTTGCATGCAGATGAATAATGTATTGGCACAGACAATTATAACAAAGGGTTACTGGCTATAACCTTCATAACTCATGAGTGGGGACTGGAAAAGGTGGAAAAAATCTTTTCTGCAAATACTTCAACATCAGACAGAAAAAAATATGAACTAATAACAAGATAAACCAATAGGTGCTATTGTACTTATCTTTTCCTTGTGAGGTCTGTGGAAGAGAATGTTTGAAGCTCAATGTACCAGTGTTAAAACCAGTCATTATCTTCATTCTGTTGTGTCATTCATAAACTGATAAAACACCATGCAGGTCTTTCAAGCTTTTCATATTTTTAGAGAGTTTTCATAGTAACACTGCAAAGAGCAACTATGTGGGTAAATGTATTCTTACCTACAGCTCTACAGTAGCTAAGGGCCTACAGCTCTATTACTGAAAGAAGTTAAGGAATTTACTTGAGCTTCAGAGAAGCAGAATTTTATAGCAGAAAGAATAGGGCTATATGGGGGGGAGGTACATCTACTTGCAACCTGCCTTCTGTTCAACATTGCTAACCTAGGAAAGCATCATCTGCTCCCCTACCTCATGGAAGAAAAAGCTGACACCAGCCACATAGACCGCTTGAAGAAAGGGCACACTCCTATGTCTGGAGGATAATGGTTACCTCACAGTACCATTCGTATCACAGAAAATATGGTGCTCCAAGACACTCCTCAGTACATCTTGAGCCCTGTTCACAGGTCAACATCAAATGCATTCATGCCCAAAATTAATTGAAAAAATGACTACTGATTCTTTTCAGTTCCTCTCAGCACAGCATCACAGCAGATACTCTCGGTGTCAGATACCTCCTCCCCTCGTTACTGGGAGCAGTGGCACAGGGAGGTACCTAGCATTACTCTCGAGAGTCCTTTGCCCAGCACCTCAGGTTGCACTGACTGCAGATGTTCCAGAAGGAACAAATCCCATTTACCTCTTGAGATGGTGACTGCCTGAAACCCAGCTGAAGAATTGGAAGAAACCCAAACCAGGTTTCCTTTGGTGACCCCACCCCCTCAGAGGCATGCACTTACAATAACTTCTAAGAAGACAAAGCTCTGAAAGCAGTGTGAGGAGTGAGGATGGGCTAGCTTTTATCCTTCCAACCTGAATAGCTCAGTGGTGATGAACTAACCATCTACTTGAAGAGATTGCTTTTATGATACACATAGTGACTACCTGACACTTACCACAACGAACACCATCCAGCTAAAAAGGACAGCAACTTTCTACGAGGGAGAACCAAGAAGTGCAGGCATATTTGTGAGGTCCTGCCTCGGTTGCCATAACTCAGACAATTTCTGCTGATAAAGGTGTCTTGATGCTACATTGCACTTGTACTGCCAGGCAATAAACAGTCCCAAGACAAGCTTCACAGGGGGATATTTACCCTAGTTTTAAAAAGCCCAGATTTGAAATCGAAGTAATAACCAAAGTTTTAAAAAGTGAACTTTTTAAAAAGTGAACTATTTTAAAATTGACTCATACCTTGTGGAATGTGAAGGATATATTAATTTATTTCATCTGACTGAAACAGAAGAATACAGAGAAGGATTGTCTAATTTACAAAGTTTTTCAGGTCATACTGTGCTTTCTGTACTGTAATTTAAAAAAAAAAAAAAAAGAAAAAAAAGAACACTCCAAAGTGGTAATAGAGGTCACACATCAAGTCTCTAATCAAATACAAGTCACAGCATAAGGATTCCTGTTCTTAATTCAAAGAGGTAAAGAATGGGAATGCTTTGGACAGAAGGGACTTCTCTACTCAGGTACATAGAGATGGAATTTTGCATAGACGTACCCCATAATCACTGCTCATGTAAACTATACACATTAAATGCAGCTATGAATAGATGGCTTTTGTAGAGTTAAGCTTTTACCCTTCCATTCCTAGTTTTAAAAAATCCCAAAAATTATCTTCACCAAAATTAACTCAAAGCACTTAATCAAAACAATCACTACCTATCTAATGCTAATTGCAATCTTTTTGCATGAGAATTACATAATTTGCACTTGAAGTATAATAACATACTAAGTATCAAAGACTGAGTCTTCCCACTTAGAACATGTCATTCTGTGAATAGAATCAAATCAGAACCTTAGGTGCCTAACATTTTCAGTGTTTCCTAATGTCATTAACATGGGTTTATTAACATTAAAAGACTCATCCATTTTCCATACTCTTATTGCTTGCTTTTGTGTTTCATTTGGTTTAGGCAAAGAGATAAGCATTTTCCTGCTGCCATTTACTAGACCAAAGCTACGAAGTGCTGGCTCTTGTGAGGGACTTTACAGACACCAGAGCTCCCCTACCTTCATGAGAAACTTATGAAAAAAACTATCAACAGTAAGGTGATGGTGATGACTAACACCACCTCTCCTCCCACCCCCAAATTATGCAAAATCTCACATCTCTTTCATTGTAAAGCCTATAATATGCTTTCAAAGACATGTGGATAATATTTATAGCGTTTTTCTTGTGGTTTGGTTGGTTTCCTGGTGTGTTTTTTTGGGGGGGGGAGGGTGGGGGAGGGTGTTTGGCTTTTTTTTTTTCTTTGGTTGTTTGGGTTTTGGCTTGCCAAAGCCTAGCGTTCGACGCACACATACGTGTGCAGAGCTATTTGCAGGGAGGAAGGCAATGCGCTTGTCCCGACTG
>NW_008585449.1:2147-2366 GCF_000691845.1 Merops nubicus | reverse complement strand
GGCCCCTCTCTCCTCCCACCTCCCGGGGGGCACCGTATATATCCATCCCTCCTCGCCCGCCTCAGGCATTTCGGGGGATCCCCCCACCTGCCCCCTGTTGCCCGCCTGGGGATGGAGCGAGGAGGGAAGAGGACTTGGGGTTCTCTCCTCGGGGTACAGCTGGTCCCCCCCACGCTGCTGCTGCTGCCGCCGCTGCCGCCGCTGGGAGGGCGGGGCCCC
>NW_008585449.1:1266-2023 GCF_000691845.1 Merops nubicus | reverse complement strand
AGGAGCCGGGACTCCACGGGGGAAGCGCAAGCAGGACGCCCAGGTCCCTGGCGAAGCCCCCATGCTCTGCTGCCTGGACTAACTGGCAAATGCCTCCCGTGGCACTTGGGGACACCGAGGTTTCAGGGAGAAGTGTGGTTCATGTCCCACGGCCGCCAGCTCTCCCTACTGCCCTGGATACCTGTGCCAGCCCTGGGGGACCCTCTGCCAGGTCACGGCCAGCAGGAGGGTGGCTGCAGTTGGGTTCGGGTGGGCACAGGTTTGGACACATGTAGGGATGCACATATAGGGCACACCCAGGACATCAGGACACATGGGCACACACAGGGACATGCAGACACGGGCCAGGGCATGAGCATAGGTGTGCACGCAGACAAGTATGGGCACACCTGCCCAGGCTCACACCCTGCTCCATGCCCCCATTTGCACATGTGTGTTCACAAGGTCTCCATGTGCTGCAGGCACACAGCGGCCTGGACAGGTACTCTCACCACACTCTGTGCCAACCCCACCAGGGAGGTGACAGTCATATCCGTCACCCTAGGCAATGCCAGTGGGTGACAGGTTGTGCCCAGCCTGACACAAGGGGGCACCCTGTGGCTCTGGTGGGGGCAGTGGTGGGCGCACTGGGGGTCTGAGTGCCCTGCATGTGCCCAGCAGCGCTGTCAAGCCGGGGGACGTTGGTGCTGGAGGCGGCACTGAGGAGCGCCCTGCTGGCACTGGAGCGGGCACTGGCTGAGCAGCAGGCGCAGTGGGG
>NW_008585449.1:0-1235 GCF_000691845.1 Merops nubicus | reverse complement strand
CACCGCCGGACGTGTGTGTGTCTTGTGGTTTCTGTGCCCCCTGCCTCTTCCCCCCCTGCGCGAACCTCACCCACCACTGCCCACGTGAGTTATGGCCCCCCGGGCGCCCATGGCCCCATCCCTAGGAGACCCTACCCACACAGAGCCCAGGGTCACAATCCAAATACCACCCAATGCCCAGGAGACCCTGCTCAAACATGGACCCGTGCCTCAAGACCCTACCCAAATATTGCTTTGGTTCGCTACCAAAGCACCACCCCCTAGAAACCCTACCAAAATGACACCCAGGACCCTACTCAAACAGCACCCCTTCCCCTTTAGGCTTTACCCTATAAGCTTTACCAAATCAGCACCCAAACTCCCAAAAATATCCCTAACTACTAGGGACCCTAGAAAAACACCACTCAGAGACCCTATCCAAGCAGTTCCCCATCCTCTGTAGACCCTACCTGAACAGCACCTGGAGCCCTACCTAAAACATTGCCCAATCCCTTGTCTGCTTCCCAAAGATGCCCCAAAACACACAGCCCAGCACCTGGAAGACCCTACCAAAACAAGTTGACACTGCAGTCCCATCGTGCCCCCTTCCCAACCCTCAAAGCAGATCTTAGGGTGGCCAGGGCAGAGGTAGGCAGGGAGGACATGGGGGTGCTTACAGCCCTGCTGTTCTTTCAGCGTCATCTGTGCCCCCCACCATGCCCCCCAGCTGCCAGGCCCTGCTGGATGCCCAGGCACTGCCTGAGCTGCCCCAGCGCAACTGGGCGCTGAGCCAGGCCTGTGCCCCTTACCAGCGCCTGTGCCCACCCAAGGGGGCCCAGCATGCCTGTGCCCCGCTCAGCGCCCGGCTCTGCCACCACCGTCTCCAGGAGTGCCGTGAGTGGGCACCCACATCACCTCCACTCCTCCCAGAGAGGAGACCCTACAATAACAAACGAGGCATCCTCAGAGGATGCCTGGGATTGCCTGGAGGGGTTATGGGGCATTGGGGGTGATGGGGTGTTGAGGTGAGGTGAAGAGCTCAGGGTGGTGGGGGTAAGTAGGGTGATGGGGGATCTCTGGTGGGATGGGGAGATGGGGGGATTGGGACCAATGGAGCACATGGGGGGACGACTGGGCATTGAGGGGGGATGGAGAATCTGGGGTGGAAGAGGGGAGCATGGGGGAGTGATGCAAAGGGGGTGACAGAGAGACCAGGAACATTGAGGCATTGGGAGCAACAAGGGCACCTGGGGTGG
>NW_008585448.1:0-9682 GCF_000691845.1 Merops nubicus | reverse complement strand
TTCGGAAGGCAGCAGCCTCAGGCCCGGCTGAATGATGGGCTTGTCCTTGCTCAGCGAGGTGTAAAAAGCACATTCGTGCGGCATTGTTATTCCTGCGCCCATAAGAAGTCGCTATCTTATCTTCAGTCGTCTTAACCTTATCACTAGGAAACGGGTATTTGGCTCCTAACCCAGTCTTTCTGCGTTTGTGGTCATCCTCTGCAGGTCAGCACAGCCTTTTTCCCTTCACAGACCTTCTCCCTTTTGTGAAGAGGATTTTGGATACCTGAGTTAGGATGTTGTCTGTCTTAAAGGACAGAGAGCAAGGCCTGAGGAGTGCCTGGCTCTTGGATGTGGGCCAAGAAGGAAACACCTTCATTCCAAGTGTCTGCTGGCATAGCTGCCTCATGCTGAGTCTGAGGAGGCACAGTCCCTCCAGACAGAGCTCCAAAGGCCCTTAAGGTTTCTTTAAAACTTTTTTTTCCCTCCTAACTCGGTGGCAAAATCATATGTTACCCCTTTTTGTATAAGGTGGCCTTGCTGTGGTGATAAAACCCCAAGTCTCAGTTGTACAAGGAGCAGCTAGAAAGAACAAGACAGTCAGCGGTATGGGAAGCCTCCCTGGGGACAGTGTCTCTGAAATAATGGGAGACCTTCAGAGGGCCTGGAGAGGAGCAATCTGTCAGAGAAGGTCAGCTTGAAAAGTATAGGCAGCCCATTTCAAAAGACACTGGACAAAGAAGCTTTCACACTACAGAAAGTTGTTTAAGGAACAGCAATTTGGAGGTGGGGAAGGGTTTGATAAGGACAGTTGGTTTTTAGCAACAAATTCAGCAAGAAGCTTTGAATTAGGATGGTTGATCAGAGGAAGAATGTAAATTTTAGGTGTTGCTGTAGAAGACTGTTCTGGGACAGGATAAAGAGAAGGGATGTGCCTCAGTCAAAGCTAAACCAGGAGAAGCAGGGAGGAGTAAAGAACTGGATGAGGCAAGGGTTCAGAGGTCACGTGGGGAAGAGAGAGGGTTTCATCTTTTTAGCATCTTCTGCAGGGGTTGGGTGTTTTGTGGAGGATGTTTTAATTTTCATTTATTCTTTTAAAAAATTTTGGAACCTGGAGTATCTAGGTCCAGCTTTATTCTTTTTAATAACACACAAGCACTGAGCATAATTCAAGACCTTTAGGAGCAGACCATGTGTTGTAAATCTCTCCAGCAAAGTCAGCAATGGAAGATAACAGTCGTGATATTTTTATACTCTGCAGCAAAGAGTGTGATAAGCTCTCAACATTTTTAATAAGTTGATTAAAAGCTATGGAAGGGAGGGAAGTAGGTGGGGGTCAGACTTGACCCAGCTCCCTTGATTAGCATACCCCATGGGGCAGCAGAAGTAATGATGTCTGATGTGGTCTCAGAGCTGTGGGGACTGGAGGGTTGTGTGAATCATATACACTTGATAAGCCCTGAACAGGAGAGTTCCTGTCATATTTCCTGCATTACTCTTCTCCACTGAGCAGACTTTTTCTTTTCTTACCCTAGAAGATCAGAAAGACATTCCACACTGTTTCTTCTGAATCTCAGCCCCGCTGTGGGACCTTCTCCAGTGCTGTGTGCTCTTGGAAAGCTGCACCTGAGGACCTTCTTGGCCCTTTTCCCAATTTTTTTTTGCTATTCAGTTGATGATTTCAAGCCACTGATTTTGCTTTTTCTTTTCCTCGTGTGAATGAAAACATCCCAGAACCCCCTTCTTGAGTTGACTTGATGTAGCTCTTGTAGGGTTCATGAGGCAGCCAGAATGTTTTGGTTTTGATGGCCATTGTTCTTGGCATTTTGGTGTAGAGGCCACCTAACTCCATGGCTATTGAGACCAAGAAGGCTTACTTGTTTTCCCATTAGTTGCCATTCAGTACATTGGAATGAATAAAACCTCCCAAACACAATAAAGATTTCTAAGGAAACTCACAAAAACCATCTTAAATCTGGTATGTCTTGCACAAGTCAGCTGCCTTGCTGGCCCTCTTCTCTAAGAGTCATTCACTTTGATTTTTCCTTTTTATCTTCTGCTTGATGACCTTCACAAGACTACGTGGGAGATTTGGGCCAGGCAGGGAATGCTGCTCAGGCTCCTGCCAGCTTCCATCCATCTGACTTGTGGAAAGTCTTCCCTGTGTAGGAAATATGGGACAAAGACACTCCCCTGTTACTTTAAGAACACCTCAGCTTTTCTCTTCTCTGCTTAATTCCTTCCTTTGGTGGGTTTGTTGCTCCGGTTGGGGGGCAGAGGTCCGGGGAAGGTTGTGTGGGGCCGCGGCTCCCTCTGCAGGCAGGAGCAGAGGCCACTGCTGGCTGAGAGCCACCACGACCTCCCTGCAACGCTGAGCACCTCGGGTCTTGAGTCACCCTGCTGGAATCAAGGGGTGTTGCTCGGTATCCAGCAGCCTCTATAGCTGCCCCAAAATCTAAACGAGAATAAGAGTAACTACAAGTCAAACTACATGAGAACTTCATGACATAAGAACCTTTAGGGCAAGCAGCCAATGTTTATGAGGGGATATCACAGAATGGTAGGGGTTAGGAAGGACCTCTGGAGATCTAGTCCAACCTCTCCACCAAAGCAGGTTTACCTAAGGCAGGTTTCACAGGAACATGTCCAAGCAGGTTTTGAAAGTCTCCAGAGAAGGACACTCCACAGCCTCTCTGAGCAACCTCCTCCAGTGCTCCATCACCCTCACACTAAAGTTTTTCCTGAGGTTGAGGTGGAACTCCCTATGTTCCCTTTTGTGTCCATGGAGAGTAGTTCTAGACAAGATCTTAGGAAGAAGTTCTTCAGTGGCAAGACTCTGGAACAAACTGCCCAGAGAGGTTGTGGATGCCCCCTCCCTGGAGGTGTTCAAGGACAGGTTGGAGGAGGCCTTGAGCAACCTGGTGTAGTTGAGAGGCCCCCCTGCCTGTGGCAGGGAGGTTGGATTAGATGATCTCTAGAGTCCCTTCCAACCTAAGCCATGCTGTGATGTATAAACATTGACAAAATTGGTTCTCAGCCTTCTCCAAGCTAACCAGGACCAGGTCTCTCAGCTTTTCTTCATCAGAGAGATGTTTCAGTCCCTCAATCACCTCTGTAGCCTTCCATGAGACTCCCTACAGTAGTTCCCCTCATCTATCCAGCTAGTCACACCATCATAGAAGGCTATGGGATTATTAAGCATGATATCCCTGTGCTGAATCCTCCTGATAACTTTGTTCTCCATGTGCTTGCTTGCTGCTAAAAGAAGAGAATTGGACAGAGGAAACAGGGGTGCAGGTTAGTGAGAAAAGCAACTAAATCCTATCCCCACATCACCTACACGTGTTGGTGATAATGGTTTGGTAGGAGCAGCAGCCTTAAAATTCTGCACCTGGCTTTGTTGGTGAAAAGTAAGTTTTTGGACCTTAAAGAAGTCTGGAAGGGTGTTTTCAGGGAAGAGTCCTAGTAGTTAAAAAAGAGCAGAGTAGAATATTTGTATTCTGTGAACCACTACCATAAAATCAGCCCTGGGGACTGTGTTTAGGACACAGCAAACACTCATGTTACAACACTTTCCCAGGGACATTTGGGTTGGGAGGGTTCTCTTGAGATCACCCATTCCTGCCTCACTGTTCAAACAATGCAGGTTATTCAGGCAACCTCTCTGGGCAACCTGTGCCAGTGTTTGGCCATCACAACAGTAAAAACCCAACCCGTTTCCTTCTGTTCAGGTGGCATTTTCTGGTTTTGTTTTGGTTTTGATTTGTGCCCGTTGCTTCTTATCCTGTCAATGGGCACTGCTGAGAAGAGTCTGGATTCTTCAGCTTCACCCCTGCCCTTCAGGTACTCGTGCAAAGAGATAAGATCCCCCCAGCCTTCTCTTCTCTGGGCTAGACAGTCTCAGCTCTTCCTGCCTCTCTTCATGTGACAGATGCTCCAGTCCCTTAATCATCTTTGTTGCCCTGTGCTGGCCTCTCTCCAGCAAGTCCAGGTCTTCCTTGTGCCAGGGAGCCCTGAATGAGACACGTGAAGCCTCAACAGTGCCCTGTAGAGGTGCAGGATCACCCCCCTAAACCTGCTGGCAACAGTCTTCCTAATTTTTCCCTTTTTCCTGCAAGGGTGCATTGCTGGCTTGTGATCTGCTTGTTGTCTACCAGGATCGACAAGTCCTTGGCATAGCTGCTTTCCAGCTGGTAGGCACACAGAACGTGCTGGTGCCTGGGGCTGTTCCTCCCTAGATGCAGGACTTGGCATTTCCCCTTTTGAACTTCCTGAGATTCCTCTCTGCCTTCAAGGTAGAGGTGGATTCCTCCAGCCTGTCGAGGTAGTACTTCTGAAAGGTGGCACAACCCTCTGGTGTATCAGCCCCTCCTGGTTTTATATCATCTGCAGACTTGTTGAGCATGCACTCAGCTTTCTTTTTGAGGGTTCATTCCTCAGCTTTTTTTGTGTGTGGAAGTGTAAGCTGCTTCCCCTGGGCATTACCTCTTCTCATTTCTTCCTGTTCATGAAGTTTCATGCTATTCTGTGTCATTTTTTGCTATTATCATTCAAATTCTTGTGGACAAAGAATTTACATCTTACTACAATCAACTAGAAACAGTATTTTGATCAGTGTTGGCAGCAGTTGAGGAGACCAGACTTCACACCTAGCATCTCAAAAGGCAAATAACCTTTTCCTCTGTGCTGTTCAGTGTGATGGGGAAGTGCCAATGCAAGGAGATATCCCCTACAGGAGGAGACTGGCCACATGACTTCATGCTCAGCAGGCAGTGGTGACAGCAGGCTGACTTGCAGCCCAAACCTTTCTGCCTGCCAGGAGGTGAGGGCTGATTGCTGAGGACATGCAGCATGGTGAAGCATAGCTGGCTGCCCTGTGAAATCCATCACACCAGGCAGGTGAAGTCTGCTAGAAGCTTGATCTCCACATACTCCTCCTCCACCTCACCTCCATGTCTTTCTTCTCCCTGGGAATGCAAGATCTCAGCACCACCGTGTTTACTTGTCTCCCAGTTGCCCTTCTATTCTCTCTCAGCCTTCTTTAAGCTGTTGAGGTATTGCAAAGAGGGCAGAGTTGGCACGGGTGCCACTGGCATCCACTTCTGTGCCTGCCCTCCTCTGTGTTTCTGGTGGGGAGCTGGGTCAGAGAGATGACTTGGGTCCATTTACAATCCTAGATGGCAGATGAGCTCCTTGGGATCTTAATTCTCAGGGTCCAGAAGAGTTCTCAGTCTTATTCTAGTGTTTTAACAGAAAACTAGCTAGTGAATTGAGAAACCAGAGCTGATTTCCCTGAGGAGTTTGCCACCTTGCTGGTGCAGCAGGCTCTGCCTCTCGACGTGCCTGTAACAAGGTGTTGGAGAACTCAGACACACTTTCATTTAGCAAAGAGCTGTGGCTGAAAAGGCTGTTGCCTTGCTCCTTCACCAAGCTGCCAAGGAGGCCACAGGCACTCTGTTGGGCCAGTTTAGGGGTGCAAGCAGTCATCTCCAGGATGGCAGAGCCTTAAACCAGCCATGGAGGGTGTTTGCTGATGAGCGTGTGCCTAAGCCTGCAATTAAACATAAAGTAACAAGTGGAAGCACAATGAGAGAGGGAGTGCTCTGGGTCTCACTCTGGTTTAACTAAAACCATTCCTAGGATAGGTTAAAGTTATTCATTTCGATGGAGAATGGTGAAAAAAAAGATAAGGACTGGAGCAGACATTTATCCTTGTATTTTTTTTTTTTATTTCCACATATGTAACTGTAATAGCCCTGAGCCAAGTGTTCCAGTCCCCAGTTGACTAAACAAATTCTTCTCATCAGTTCAGAAGTTGCTCAGTATTTTAGGTTGTAAAATATTCATTTATTTTTTGCTATATTTAATCTGTGCTGGGTAAGATGCTGCTGGCTCAGATTTGGGGGAGAAATGTTGCCTTTCAAGTGCCTGTAACCTGAAGTCTAATAGTCATAGGCTCAAGAGGTTTTTTTTTTCCCAAAATGTGCTTACAGAAAAGGGGTGTGGAGAGGGGGTACAGTGAGTTATGGAACTGGAAAGCCAACTGAGCTTCTGGTGAGGTAAGAATCCTCCTCCTTGCCTCTCCACTCTGAGGCTGCAACCTCGTAGGGGAATTGATGAGAACCTTGGTCTTGAAGAACACTCCCAATTCAACATGCTCTCTGCTCACAAGCATGGCAGAGGCAGCTGAAGAGCTGGGGGAGCACTGCCAGGGATTTCAAGAGCTGCAAGAAGGGTTCTTGTCTAGGTTGCTGTGATAGTTCACTGACTGTAGCCCTTTCATTTTAGGAAGGAAGAGGCTAAGAACTTTTTGGATGGAGAACTTGGTTGCCTGTTAGAAAATCTAAAGCCTGGCTGTCATTTAGGATCCACCAGTTATGCAGCTCCACCTCCCACTTTGTGATGGTTTCTGTGCCAAGGTAATGATCATCAGAGAGTAACTTCTGATCATTGTTGATTGGCCTTTGTGAAACTGGTTGGTGGCCTCATCAGTCATTAACTTGTCATTATTTATTATTATAACAAATCCATTACTTAATGTTGTTTGTTCACAGAGCACTTGCTAACGTGGATGATGGTACCCATGAGCTGTTATCCTATGGATTTGTTCATCCCATTGTGTTTGCCTCTTATAATGCTTTAGAGCCCAGAGAAGTTTGTAATCAAATCTTGTTTGCAGGATTGATTCATAGCTGCTGCTGAGCATGGAAATATTGATGTCAGTTAAAACAGAAAGGAGGAGGAGTTTAGGCTATTGAGGGTGTCCCCCCAAGAGGTGGGGGAGAGAAGAGGGTATGTGCTTATATTAGAGATACTGAAGATATAGAGGCTATAGGCAAATATCTTCTATGTTCAATAGGAAATTAATCTAAAGATGGGAGTACCACTTAAAAGAGCCCATGGAACCCAAATCTTCTCCATGCTCAGGGACATACAGCTGACCTGGCCACCATTTTGGTAGGCTGCACTTTAAGCAGAGGTGGCCTCATATCTTAATTTGGTTTGGGTTAAATGGTCCCATTTTTTTTCCACTCAGTACACTTTTAAAAAAAAATCTGAGCCTGTGAACAGAACTCTTTAAACTCCCAGAGTAAAGGGAGGATGTCAGCTAATTTTTAAATTGCTCTTTAGCAACCTTTTCAAGTATAAAGATAGTCTGGATGCTAGACACCCTGCAAAGGTGTTAAAAATGTTACATCATTTATTACTGTGTAGAATCATATTTACTCAATTTGTTTCATTTTTCTTGAGTGAGGAAAATATTTACTTAGTTCAAAAATGGTTTCTGAGGCTGAGCTTAATTCATATGTGTAACTAGGTTTGGTGTTTGGAAGGTGCCATACAATCATTATTTATTAACAACAGGTCCTGCAGAAGCAATGCATTATTTATATTATGTTATCTGTGGAAGACTTGCAACTATTTTCTTGTGTTTGGACTAGAAATGTTCAAAAGGATTGTCAGCTGACTTCATGCTTTTTCCTACTGTACCACCAAATGTATAACACAGGATTATCTTTTTTAAATGGCATTGTGCCTTTAGTCAAACTTCCTTAAAAGAATGTAAAGTTAGGACCCACATGTCTTTGATTTCAGTGTGATGGCTGGATACCATCTATTGATTAGGACAACACGTGGAGCAATGCAGTCAGCCAGGACAGATATGAAGGACCAAGCTCTTCCCACATAAACTGTTTCCAGGCATGGGATTAGAAACTTTTTGCAGCTAGAGCATATGAAGTTTCTCCTTGATAATTCATTCAGCCACTGGGATTTCTTTCAGTGCAGAACAGGCTTAAGGCTTGGCCCGCTAAACTCTTAGGCAAATTCTTGAGATGTCTCTGGAAGCCAAGGTCACAGAGCTGTGATCCTGTAGTGGTTTTGCTGCAGTCAAAACCCAAAAAGGCCAGTCCTGCCCTTTCTGAGGTGGCTGCTTTGTGGCCTCCTCCACAGGTAGGATCATTTGGATGGATAGAGAGCCACTGCTCACGGAGCTGGCTTAGGTCAGCACAACTGGAAAGTGAGAAGGGTTTAGCACTGCAACTCTTCCTAGTCAACAAAGCCAGTCCTGCCATGTCAAAATCCAGGTTTGTAAGCCATAGTAAAGAATGCCTCTGGTATTTTTGGTTATCATTTCTCCTGCTATACAGATCTCCAAAACTGGCATATTCTGGAGAACCAAGAAGGGAAAAGCCAGGACTTAGATATTCTGAGGGAATTCTGACTCTGATACTCTCGAGTTCCCCTTAGGAGGAAGTGTAAGGTACCTGTTTGGATTCATCTCCACCCCAAAAACTTCCCACCTGTTCCTGCCAGTTATCTTTAATCAGAACTAAAAACCCAAAGTGTGTAAGCAAATCTCTCCATGAAAATGAAGTGTTTTAGCTGTGTTGTGAGGGGATAAACCAGCTGATGTCAGGAGTCTGTTTTGTTTCAGTAGAAGTGTACTCTCTACTCGTGGTTTTAAAACTCAGAACTGCACATAGGGGCTGGTGAGCCTGAGATTCTCATCTGTATAATATCCTAAATCTTTAGGGTTTTTTTTCCAGCAGAAAAGATAATCGTGACTGTAAAATGGGTATGAGATTATTTGAAACCATTCTAACTTGAGGTGATTAAGACTGTAAGCTGACTTTTAAAAAACTTGCAAATCTGCTGCTTTGTGTTTTCCTAGACAGTTGTTTATTATAAAGACAAATGTATTTTGAAGTCAGGATAATAAAATGATGTGATAAAATGAGTCAGGCTGTCAAAAGACAAAAAAAAAATTAATTCTAACAGGTATATATGCTACAATAATGCTTTTTTTTTTAATTATTTTTGCAACATCCCACTCGTGGTTTCGATTATGTATTCTCCCAAGTTCAAAGTTTCCTCACACAAAGAGCCAGCCGCATGAAGCAACCCCGCTTCAAACTATTTTACTTCAATTGTAGTAACAGGTTTTAGAGTTTAAATCATTAACAACCTCCGTGTGAACTTTTATCCAAATGACTGCAAGTCACAAAGAGAGCACTTCTCTTTCACCAAGTACCTTTTGTGCTTTCCTGAGACCCAATCCTGCTTTTTCTTTTTTTTTTCCCCTTTTTCTCCCATCTTCATGCCTGTCTTTGAAGTAAGACGTGTGATTTGTGAAGTAATGGAAGTATGTATCACCTAATGAAAACTGTTATCCTGGCTTCATAATGCACGCTGGAATTGCTTCAGGATAAAGCTTCATCTACCTGCATTACAGCAAGGGTGAAAAAAAAAAAAGAACATTTCAGAAGTCCAGATTGCTGTGTGCACTCTAGAAGTATCATGTAGCAGTTAAATCAACCATTAGGGGTGACCTAATCTTGATTACCTCCCCCTCCTCCCCACACACACACACACACTTCTCGAGGAGTTGTGATTTTTGTGCTGCTCGCATTCTTTCCAGTTTGAAAACCTGCACTAGAAATGGTCAGAACCTGCTGCTGGATCAGCCTGTGCACATACTAACCTGCCCACTTTCCTTCCTTGCTTATTTTGCGCGCTTATTTTGGCACGGAGGGAGGAGTTGTGTCTCGCCACCCTCTCCCCCCTACGAAGTTCAATTCCAGTGAGCCCCTCGGGCCAGGAACAGCCGAACACCTCCACGGAATCCTGCGGGGTTGGCTTTGCACCGGTGCAATTTTCCTCTCCTAGCGCAAGAAAGACAAAACGCCTTCATTTAAAAAAA
>NW_008585447.1:0-248 GCF_000691845.1 Merops nubicus | reverse complement strand
TCGTACCTGCGGCAGGTGACAGGAGAAGAGGCAATGGGGTTCAGTTACTCCAGGGGTGGTTTGGGTTGGACATGAAGAAAAGCTTCTCCAGCACAAGGGTGACCAAGGGCTGGAAGAGGCTGCCCAGGGGAGGGGCTGAGTCGCCATCCCTGGGTGTGTTTAAGAGCCGTGTAGATGGGGAGCTCAGGGATGTGGTGAGGACGTGGCCTGGCAGAGACAGAGAATGGTTGGACTTGATGGTCTTAAAG
>NW_008585446.1:0-729 GCF_000691845.1 Merops nubicus | reverse complement strand
CACCCCCCAAGAGGTGTCACCTGCCCACAGATGACAACCAATGGGTGTTACTCCCAACAGTGTCACCCCCCAACGGGTGTGACCCCCCAATGGGTGGCAACAACCAATGAGTGTCACCCCCTGGCACTGTCACCCCCCAAGGGGTGTCACCCCCCAGCAGCGTCACCCCCCAAGAGGTGTCACCTGCCCACAGATGACAACCAATGGGTGTCACCCCCTGGCACTGTCACCCCCCAAGGGGTGTCACCCCCCAGCAGCGTCACCCCCCAAGAGGTGTCACCTGCCCACAGATGACAACCAATGGGTGTCACCCCCTGGCACTGTCACCCCCCAAGGGGTGTCACCCCCCAGCAGCGTCACCCCCCAAGAGGTGTCACCTGCCCACAGATGACAACCAATGGGTGTCACCCCCTGGCACTGTCACCCCCCAAGGGGTGTCACCCCCCAGCAGCGTCACCCCCCAAGAGGTGTCACCTGCCCACAGATGACAACCAATGGGTGTCACCCCCTGGCACTGTCACCCCCCAAGGGGTGTCACCCCCCAGCAGCGTCACCCCCCAAGAGGTGTCACCTGCCCACAGATGACAACCAATGGGTGTCACCCAACCCCGGGTGTCACCCACCCAAGGTTGTCACCCCCCAACGGGTGTCAACAACCCATGGCTGTCACCCAAAAAAGGGGCATCAAACACCCCCCGGCTGTCAACCCCCAACAGCGTCACCCCCCAG
>NW_008585445.1:9459-18380 GCF_000691845.1 Merops nubicus | reverse complement strand
GCGCCCGCCGCTCCCGGGGCCGGCCGGCGACAGCCCGGGGCAGTGCGGGGAGGGCGAGTTTCCCCAGTTTGTCGGAGTTGCCGTCCCAGCCTCACCGGCCCCACCGACAGTTGCCGGCGGTGCGGTTTTACCGAGCTTAGCTCGGACAGCTGAACACACCGGCGCTGGCTCCGATTAGTTCTGATGCAGCTTCATGCGAGAAAACCACTTTTAATACCTTAAACTGGCGTCTGAGTTTTGAGTCATCATCACCTGAAGACTCATTTGCGTTTTTCAGTCCTGGCTTCCCTCGTGCTAAACAGCATAAGCTCTTTTTTTTTCAGTTATTTTACCAAATAGACAGATTCTAACGTGGAGTGTTTGATGATTTAATCCTAACTTCATGACCAACACTGTGCAAGCCTAAAGTCATGTTCTATTGTGTGCGTGTATATCATAGACTCGTAGAATTCTTTGGGCTGGAAGGGACCATTAAAGGTTATCTAGTCCAACCCCCCTGCAGTAAGCAATATATCTATTTTTCTTTGAATCACAGAGTTGAATAGAGTGGCAGTAACACTTCTTTGCACAACCTAATGCTTGCTGTGAATTTTAAGCATGAATTCTGGAAGAGGACAACAGCTTTCAAATATTTATGTTCTAATTTTGCATGCTGTCAACAGATTAATAGCCAGAATATTTTAAGTTCTCTGAGAGATCTCCTCGTTGTAAATAGTTGAAGCTTTTTTTACACCTGCTGTACCCAAGCAACTTTTATTTGGGAGTTGTAGCATGCTTATTACTTTTGCTGTGTGTGCATGTGTAAAGGTTCTTGTCTGAATGTTCTAAAATTGTGTTAACTTCATGGCAAGGGGATGCTGGGCAGGAGAAGCAGGAGCCCCTCTGTGGTTGCAGGGGGCTATGCCATCGTGGGGCCACAAGAAGAGAGTATCTTTATCCAAAATAAGGATGTAACTCTGGTTGTAGCTTATTTTCAGGCCACAGTAGGATCCTTGAAGTGTTAACAATTCTCTTATGCCTTTTTATGGGGAAGGGGGAAAAGAAACTTGCCTTTAGGTGGAGCAACTAATTATTTGGGGGATTTTTTTTCTTCTTTCAGCGGTGGGTGTCTGAAAAGTTCATCGTTGAGGGCTTAAGAGAGTTTGAACTCTTTGGAGGTAAGTTTTCCTCTCGTTAGATGACATTAGAAAAATTTTATTTTAGCCACAAGGTCTGTTAATTTGGCTGCAAATATGTATCTTAACAGGAAAAGAGATGACTGAATCTGGGTGTAGCACCAGATCTGGTTATTCAAGCTGGCTGGCTGCATAAAGTTAATATAGAAGCATCCAAGATCTCACAAGTTATTTGGGAATCCATTCCATGTTGATGGCAGTACTATTTTCAGGCCCTGCATTCTGTATTTCTTAGCACAACCACTTTTTTTCCTATGCAAAAGATGGATTTGGCATTTGGGAAGGTTAATTATGATTTTTCTGAGTCAAAAATGGATTTTGAAATTCTGACGATAGCTCCTCAGAGTGTCTTCAAGGAGAACTGGTCTGTTTGTGCTCTGCCTTGTGCAGAACTGCCCACCAGGATGGAGAGCTCCTGGTCAGGGACACGGAAAGCAATCGGAGCGTAGCAAAGATGTCCAGATCTTGAGCTTCCAGGTGGAGTGGGAGAGTTTGCACTGCTTTAAACAAACTGTAGATAGTTTCTTCTGTATTTAAGCCATGTAGGTATGTCAGTTTTGAATGTGTTTAGAGGTATAATTAAAAACAATTGTCATCTTGCATTTGTTTTGAATATATGAAGAGTAGCTCTGTCTGAATCCCTTTACTTCCCATACCTGTACTACAGTTTGGTTATTTTTGGTGCTGCAACCTTATGTGTAAATTAAATGTCTTTTTGTCAAAAAAAAGTATGCATTTGATATGAAGAATTATCATGCAGGGTTATTTGCTCAGTTTTCCAGCTCTATTTTTAATGGGTATGTGTTGAACACAACATGGTGAACAATTAATCTCTTTACTCCAGAGCAGCCTCCGGGTGACTCTCGGAGAAAAGTAAGTGACTTGTGCAGGCTGTGGTGCTGTGGTTCATTGCATGGAGATTATTCCTTGTGGAAGTTTGGTTTTTCTTTTTCTCTTAGTTATATATTTCATCTCTGTATTTAACTCTACAAGTGTGGAAACAGGTTTCACCCTGGAGTGGAGATTTTGGTGTGTGGTTTTCAAACTATATGTGACAAACCAAAACTTTAAACTTCGGCTCTTGGATTCGTATTTGTGTCGTCGTCTCTGCTCCCCTCCAGCCCCTCAAAGGCTCCTTTTTTTTGAGATTATTTAGATGGGATCCTTCAAAGATGCTAATTTCTTATCACTCTCTCTTAGAATAAAAGGAAGAGGTTTATGGGATTTCTGAAAACTAGGCCCAGAAAATTTTACATTGGCCCTTCAGAACCAGTGTTGCCTTCTGAGCATGTTGGTTCTGATTTCCTTCTCTCCCCTGCAGCACAGCCACAACAGGGGCTCCAACATCAAAACCAAACTTTGTGTAATTTTCAGTTTGAGGTGACTTTGCCTCCTGTTGACTGGTTGTCTTCAGAGCCAGTTCTGTGCACTGCTTGAGAGCTTTGCCTCTTAAAAACTAAAATCAGTAGCAAACATGGACTGTGTCCAAAAATGCACAGCCAGGATGTGGGAGGTGAAGACTTCACCTCCAAGCTTTTGTTCAGCAGACCCTGATTGCACCTTATCTGACTCACAACAAGCAATACTCATAGAATAAAACAATTTATGGTAAAATATATTTGTCTAAATGATTTCCCCCTTCCCCACACCACACAGAAACATTTCTGTGTGCAGATGTTGCTCTAGTTTAAGCTAATTACAAACAGGAATTAAGTGTGATTTGATTATAACTGTGTCAGTTCAAGCTGCTTTATGATTGATTTTTGTGCCAGTGTCTGTAACTTGCTGGCACAAACAAAGCTGAAAATAGGAGATGTACATGGATTGTTTTGTATAAAGTCAAGTAAATTCACACCTTTTTTAAACTGCTGACCATGGCAGCAAATCTAAACTGAGAGCAGCATCTGCTTGGGTTTAGCTGCAGCATCCATGTGGGGTTTGGACTCTTGGTTTTTACATCTAAATAAAAATTTACTTTCTCCATCAGGGCTATAGAAAAAAAGTAAATAATTTGGGGGAAGGGATGGAAGGAGAATTTTTGTTGCTTATGCTGAGTGAGAGGATGAGGAGGTGGCGAGGAAGGCAGCAGACCAAAAATGATATTCCCTTTTCCTAACTCGGATGAACATCATTTGGCAAAGGCAGATCCTTGCTAGCATCATAGAACTGATTTTCATATGGCATTTGTAACAGTAGTTGCTTCTCAAAGATTAATTTCCTTTAATGTTTCTCAAATTAAAATCTGATCAAGCTGGGAAGCCAGCTCTTAATGAATGCCATGCCATAAAGCCAGTCACACGTGGCTCCGCTTTGCAGCTGCCTTTGCTTTTGACCATACACCAAAAGTTGTCCTGTGTGAAACCACTGAGGAGCTTTTCTGCAGTATTTCATAAACAACATTTCAGTTTAAATTTTTTTAAAAAAAGCCCCTCTCATATGATGTTGATAAATTTCTGGTAGAGCTGCTATTGCATTAACTCTCAGTTACTGGTCACTGCTGACATGAAGAGAGGTGAGTGAAGATCTCTGATGTACTGCAAGACTTTTAAAAGGGAATTTACAGTATTTTTCCATTACTGTTGAAACAGCTGACACCATTAACACAATTAAATTTATTTAATTTAATTTTTTGCATCTGTTTTGTTGGCTTATGCTCTATCTGGAGTGGACTTTAATACAGCAAACCACTTACATAGTGCTCAGTGTTTCACCAGCCATCATTGCTCCATAACGTTGCTTATCAGAGCCTCCTGCTGCCATTTCCTTGGTGGTGCCTTTCTGCTTCAGAGGTTTCCATCTGCCTGTGTCTCCCTCCTGGCAATCTTGCTGTTGGCAGGACTGTGTGAAATTGCTGGAAGAAGTAAGGAATGATACAACTGAGATCAGAATTGACAGAGGTCTTTAAGAGAAGTTTGAAAAGGTGGATGGAAAGTTGCTGCCTGTTCTCAGCTGAGCAGCAGCACTGTGCAGTGTTGGGACTAGGAAAAAAGGATTTGAGGCTGTGGAGATCTCAGGGTTTAGCTGTCCCAAAACAAGACTGAGTTGCTGTGCTAGCATTTTTGGGCTGGAATTAGACCCTGTCACGAGCACAAATCTTACATTTTGCCTTTTCCCTTAAGTGAAGAATATACCTGTTTGAAAGGTGTGCAGAGGGAGGTAGAATCTCTGCTGTCTGTTGGAAAGGTGGAACTTGGGAAGCCTACTGGCTTACTCTAAAGTATGCTCGGGGGCACAAAGGTCATTTATGACAAAGTCTTCTGTGCTTGTTGCATTACATTTACCCTGGACTGAGTGTAGAACATCAAGTTCCTTGTTTTTTAGCTGTCACTGTGGTGGCTCTGTCTTTCAGAGATGGAAAAAAAGAGTGTTTGCCATCACTCCAGGAAAATGCACAAGCCTTTTCTGCTTCATGTACCATGAGAAAAGGTCTGATAAAGGGCATTTGCAGCTGGTGAAGAATGAGGTGGAGAAAAAATGAGCTGGAGTTCCAAATGTCAGGAGGAGTTAATGTACTGGAAATCTGAGAGAACTAAATCTGATCTTAGACACCAAATAAATTTGGTTCCCCATTAGGATGCTCTCCTTGTGACTTTGGAAATTTGAGGGAGTTGGAAGGTCTAATGGAAGTTGCAAGAACATTGAAGTTCATTGAAGTTGTGCCCAAGTCCTGCATGGAAAGGTCTCTGTGCATGTAAAGATAGCAGATAGCTTTGTGGCTGGCGTGGTGAAGAGAAGCTGACAGGCCTGGGACTGCTGCTTCCCCTCTGCTGTGGGGTCTTTCTTTTCTTTTCTTTTTCTGTAAGCACTAATGCTTTGCAGTTCAGTTCTTGCTTTCATTTGGAGCTTCTCTCTTCATGTGTGTCTGATCTTCATACCTCGGGCTAAGTTGGTTCATCCCTTCTACCCTTCAGCTAAGCAGCTTCAGCTGCACTGCTCTCATCACAGATGAGCAGCTGAAAAGCAGAAGCCCCAACATCAGCCAAGAGTGGTGGTGGCCACAGTGCAGGGAGGTGCTAGAACCAGGCTTTCCCTTGGCCTTTGTTCAGGCAACACAGTGCTGGGGCAGAAGTTTGTAATTAATGGGAGAAAGGTAGTTACTATAAAGCAGTGCTTAAGCTGACCTGGGGAATAGTAATTGGCTTTATCCAAATACTCCTAAGGAAATTCTGGCTTGCAGTAATTAAGAAGCTGCCTGTTACATTTACGTGTTTTGAAACACAGATGTCTGGATCTTCTGAAATGAGGCATCTCCTGGATTCCAACTGATTAACTTTGAACAGCAATTAAATTTTCTTTTCTATGCTCAGTGCTGTCTTATTGTTTTGAGGTGTGTGATAATATAAGGAGCAGATGATTTTTCCAGCACATCATCTTTATTTCTTTTGACCTGACTTTGGTTTGCCTTTTTTTTCCCCCAGACAAATGAGGCGAGCTCCGAGTCGATAGCTTCTGCCCCTAAGAGGGACACCATGAGCAGCTTCCTGCCAGACAGCAGCTGCTACGAGCTGCTCACTATCATAGGTAATACCACTGGTGGGCTGGAGCAGCTGCAGTCTGCTCTGCAAAGAAAGTAACCTCTGAAATTTGTTAGCCTGTTGTCATTGATTGCTTATTTTTGACACTAGATGCCCGTCCTCTTTGATTTTACAATCATTTTAATGAAATGTGAGATGCTGATCCTAAAGGCTTTCAACTGAAAGAGCTGAGTGGGGTTAGTGATGCTGAGTGTGAAGTACAAAGTCAGCAGAAGCAGTCTGAAACCTGGCCCTGTCCTTGCTGGAAACCTGGCCCTGGCCTTGCTGGGGCTGTGGCCTAATAATTTTATTTCTGCCTCAGTTCTGAACTTCAAAGACAGGGTAGTGGTACTGATGAGGAGGATTTCTCTCCATGGGATACATGCCAAAGAAAGGTTGTATCTGATGGAACAATCACTCTTTCTCACAAGGCCAAAAATAGTTTCAATAAATGAGTGTAAAGATGATTTAAGGATCATGGACTGGAGGAATTCTCCAGAAGTGTGTGGCTCCAGAAGTACTGCTGAAGCTTTAACACCTTTTCTTTCAGGCAGAGGCTTTGAAGACTTGATGGTTGTGAACCTGGCCAGGTATAAACCCACAGGAGAGTATGTTACTGTCAGAAGAGTGAACTTGGAGGCCTGCACAAACGAAATGGTCACGTTCTTGCAGGTAACATGAATCCACTAATACCATAAGGCAAGTTTAGGAGAGGACAGATGGCAAGAGATTGATGGCATGGCTCATCAATACTGTATTCAAGTTTCTGCATTTACTACATTGAATCAAAATATCTTCTCTTATTTTAGGGGGAACTTCACGTTTCCAAGCTCTTCAACCACCCCAACATTGTGCCATACAAAGCAACTTTTGTAGCTGAGAATGAGCTGTGGGTGGTGACATCCTTCATGGCCTATGGTAGGTGGGGAGGGAATACCTGTCTGACAATCACTCTGAGGTGAAATTTAAGAGGATAAGTATCCTTGTTTTTATCCTGGCCAGTTAAGAGGTATTTTGTTTCTTTTTAGGTTCTGCAAAAGATTTAATCTGCACCCATTTTATGGATGGGATGAGTGAACTGGCTATTGCATATATCCTCCAAGGTGTATTGAAAGCACTTGACTACATCCACCATATGGGCTATGTGCACAGGTATTAAAAAACAAAAAGAAAAGGTGATCCCTCTCCTTCTGGGGGAAGTTCTCAGAAATCTGGCTCGTTGTTAGAGCAGGGTGGATAGTTCCAGAGATGCAGAATGCCTTACCCAGTTCAGGATTACTTTGCTGCTAGAGCAAGTCAGTTTGATACTCATGGGAAATGCTGTCACTGATCTTACTGAACTGCATGAACGTGTTGTTGTGGCACAAACTCATCCCCAGAAGTGCTCTGTCTGAAATCACAGCTGCAGCTCGTGTTGACAGGCTGACTTGTTACAAGCTCATTCAGACACTACTGATAGTCCCCAAACTGAGACTGCCAGCAGTGGGGTGGGATTTCCCCTCTTCCTATTGAAGGTCCTGGGTCCATAACCTTTAGTCCTGTGTTTCTCCTTGCCATAGCAGCATTCCTTGGGAAGCTGCCAAGTGGGTGAACAGAGCCCTGTTCATGTTTTTAGAGGTGGTTTGACACAGCATTCAGGATGGCCTTTAGGAGATCAGGTGTTGCCTGGCATGTTGAGCTGTCTAGTACAGTAGGCTCTTGTCCTTTCCATAGCTGCTCACTAGGGATGAATGTCTGTTTAGTGCTACAGCTCCTCTTAATCTCTCTCAAAATCACTGTCTCCACCCCTTTGTGTATTTTTCCTCTACTCTGATAAACCTTCTGTTGTGAATTTCAGATGCTGAAGTTCTAGTTTCTTTTATTGTATGTACTTTGGGCTTGATGATCTTGATGTTCTCTTCCAACTAGAACAATTCTATGATTTTATGACACTGTAAAAGAAATTCAGCTTCCCTATGCCTGCCTTAAGTCCTCTGCAGTGCCCTTCTGCCTGAGTCTTCCTGGGGATGCTGTTGATGTTTTACTGGTGCTTTGTTTTTTTCAGGAGTGTGAAAGCCAGCCATATCCTGATCTCTGTAGATGGCAAGGTCTACCTCTCTGGCCTGAGAAGTAACCTAAGTATGATCAACCACGGGCAGCGACTCAAAGTTGTTCATGACTTCCCCAAATACAGCATCAAAGTCTTGCCTTGGCTCAGTCCTGAAGTCTTGCAGCAGGTGTGTTTAACAAAACTGCTGGGTTTTAGTAGATGCATGATATCTCAGTATAATTTTCTGAGTTCTTATTGCCTGTTCAGGAGGTGTAGGGGAGGGATGTAACAAAAGCCATAGTTACTTTTTCTTATGATGAGCCCTATCCTTTTTACCTCAGAACCAGTGACCCCTAGTGAGGTGAAACCTGTATTCCTGTCAAAGGGGCAATTGCTGAGGAGCCTGTGTCACAACGTTGTTTTTCCCCACAGAGGAGGGTGTATGAATGCAACGAAAAGGAAAGGGAGAGGCTAGAGATGGATTTGGGGCAGGCACAGGGGTAGAATTTGATCTGATCTATTAGTTTTCTTGTAGGTACCTCTACAGATCCTCCCCTTAGCCAAGTGTTCCATTAGAAGCCACTTCCCTAAGGCAGGTGCCAACCCTGCTAGCCAGCTGATGTCAGTTAAATAAATGTTGCCCTTAAATGTTGTGTTTTAACAAACTAAAAAACCCACCACCACAATAAACCCAATGTGTGGGTTGTACTGTTTCTGCTCTGATGATGGAATTACAGGCATTGCCCCTGTTCCATAACATGCCAGTCCACAGGGCTGCTATTTTTTTTCCTTTTCATCTAGAATCTCCAGGGTTACGATGCAAAATCTGACATCTACAGCGTTGGGATAACAGCCTGTGAGCTGGCAAATGGACATGTACCATTTAAAGACATGCCTTCTACTCAGGTAAGGCTTAAGAGCTGTTCCTTGCCCATCCTGGCACGTGGAACTGCTTTGCTGCACTGGGCTGTGAGGACAGAAGGGTGCTGTGCCCACCTGAATTCCCTTCTCATTGATGCTTTCTCCCTAGAACTGCAGTGCTGCTGTGTTAAACCTGTGGTGTCAGAATGGTCGTGCCCAAATTCTGAGGGCATTAGAAATCCACTGAGGAACTGTAACTGCGTGGCCCGTGTGCGTGGTGTTGCTTACACCCCTTTGCTTCCAGATGCTCCTGGAGAAGCTGAACGGAACCGTTCCCTGCCT
>NW_008585445.1:0-9445 GCF_000691845.1 Merops nubicus | reverse complement strand
CTGACGAGCTGACCATGAAGACCTCCCGCTCAAGCGCTAACTACGGGATGGGGGAGGGCACGGCCGGCAACGTGCGCGCGGCCAACGGGGAGCCCGCCCTGCACCCCTACCTGCGCACCTTCTCCACCTGCTTCCACAGCTTCGTGGAGCAGTGCCTCCAGCGGAACCCCGACTTCAGGTACCACCACCTGGCAGCTGTTGCTTCAAGGGCCTGCACGACTCCAGGGCTGACCCAGCTCTGAGAGCCAGCAGAGGTTGTTGGAGGTTTTCTTTCTGGAAGTGGAGGGTGTGCTCCGCATGTTGAGAAGCCCAAGTGTGTCAAGCAAGAAGGGTGTTAACACCTTGAGCGATTTTAATAGATTTACTTCGCAGCCTTCTTTGGGGGGTTGAGTGGTGCTACCTGTGAGGAAAAGAAACTGGGTTCCTGTGAGACAGTTTATCCAGTTTCCATCACTGTGTATGTCTGCTGTTCAGCCACCAGAGATGATAAGGCATCACATGAATGTAACAGTGCTGCTGGTTACCAAAGGGAGATGTCCTGTAGCTGAGACATGAGAGGCAGGAATGACTCTGGTCTTGTTTCTTCTACTACCTGACTTTAAATACTGATGTATATTCTTGTGTGCTTACTTTATTCTAACTCTCTTCTGCAGGCCAAGCGCAGGCGCTCTGCTTAATCATCCCTTTTTCAAGCAGGTAAGGAACTCATTTGATCTGCAAATTAAACAGTGGCTTTTCTGGGCTTCCTGTCTTGCTGTGTCACTGAACCTGAGGGTGGGAATGCCTAGTTGCTCGATTTTCTGTGATCTGAAAAGATTAATATACTTCAGTGACTAATTGCAGTGCAGCCTGGTGATCCTCACATCCTCCTGGGAGGTGGATGGGCTCTTTCCAAACCATCTCTTCCTTATCTAAACACATAAGTAAGTGAATCTGCCAGTCCTGTACACCAGAAGTTTTTCACCCACAACCAGTACTGGGGCAAGACTGTCCTAACCTGGTTCTGAGGTGACCTGTGCAGCTGTGTGGCAGGTCAGTGAGCTCCAGCCCTGGCAGGAGAAGAGGCAGAAGCTCTCCTGCCCCTGGAATGATTTCTCTGGCGTGCTCTGAGCTGAGGGCTGGGGTGGTGCTGCCTGAGGCGTGCGTCCTGACCCCACGGTGTCTTGTCTCAAGGTGGCGTGTTGGAAGTCCTGCACACCTCTCTGTGCAGGTGGAAGGATGATGCTGTGTTCTTACTGCCTGCCTCTAACCACAGCCTGTTCTGCTCCGTGGGGGCAGCTGTGGGGCAGGGTTTGAGCAGCCAAGTTCTCTCCTCTGTGCAGATCAAACGCCGTGCATCCGAAGCACTCCCCGAGCTCCTGCGCCCCGTCACCCCCATCACCAACTTCGAAGGAACACGGCCCCAAGATCCCAGTGGCATTTTTGGGCTGGTGTCAAACCTGGAGCAGCTGGAGGTGGATGATTGGGAATTCTAGAAAAACAGGGACTGGTTCTGGAGGATGTTTCTGGACATTGTAATTTATTGGTCCTGTTCACAAAAGGTGATGCATGTTACGCACATAGAAGAGTTTACAGGTCCTGGGGAAGGAGCTTCAGCTGCCTGTTTACTTCAGTAGCCTGGAAACAAATGGACAGACCCGAGCTGGAAAAGGATCAGCCCCAGGGAACTGTGGGGTACTCCAGCTGGCACAATGCCCAGAGGCCCAGGTCTTGCCGCTGAGCACTGGTAGATCACTTGAATGGGTTGAGTGAGTCTCTATTTATGTTTTTCTAAAAATCACTGACTTCCTTGTATCACAGTTGAAGGCTGCGTGTCCCCACCCTCTTTGGTTCTTTCTGTTTTAAGGGTGCCTTGGAGAGAAGGGGAGGCAGGCAGCTCCTAGTGTTGGGCATTCTCTTAGAGCTAGTCAGGTTACTGCAGCAGTGTTGTCACAGGGCAAGTTTGAGGATGGGTGGGGGGAAAGCAATTATTTTCTAAAATTCAGTCACGGCTTTGTGATGGAATGTGGGAGACCAGAGACAACCTAATTCCATTCCAGGCACACTTGTTGCACTGGATGCCTCTCCTCCAGCTCTGGAGAGAGCTTGGGCAGACTCCTCTCACTTGATGCTGAGCACTCTGAACTCCAGGTCAGGGCATTCCACCCTCTCCTCCCCTGGCTGCCAGGATCACCAAAGTGAGTGGTTAAACCTAGGCCCAACACCAGCTTCTTTATCCCCTGAGCATGTTGAGTTGAACCTCCCATTAGCTGGGCTGGTTTCACAGCATGTAACACTTACACCAGCTTGTCCTCAGGGACCTTCCCTGGCATGGAGGGACATTAAGTGGACTTTCATGTTAAATCCTCTTGCTTGCAACTCCTCGTTGAACATCATGTACAGAATTGGTCTGAACCCTTCCACTGCTGTTGCTGTCCTGCCTTCCCTGACTGAACAACAGGTCAAGGCTTGCTTCTCCTGTGGCTCCCCTGGAGTCAGGGCTGTGTGATTCCACAGCTGCTGCTCTCTCAGCTTTCCCCCATTCCATGGTATTTGTTTTTTTTGTAAGTAAGTGGATTTAAGGCTTTTTGGTTGGACCCTTCCAGGACCATAAGTGCTGGACATCTTTCTACACTTTAAGGAAGCACTGAGAATCCAGTCCTGTAGGGGTGCTTGATGGGAATAGTGGTGCTGGCAACAGGTCTTTTGGGTGTTTATAAGTTGTACTTGAACCCAGATAAAGTTTGTTACTCTAGTTTTTTTGCCAAAACAAATAAAATATTACTGAAGTTGTTGGGGTTTTTTTAAGCCTGCTGTTGCTGGAAGGTGGGAGCAGATCACAACTGCTGCTGCAGGCTGGGTGTGCACATTTGCTCTCCTTTCCTTATTTAAAACACTGCTGCTTGTACCCTGGGAGCTGGCAAGGGCTGGGTGGCATCAAAAGACACACTACTGAGGGCAGTTGCTCTTGTCACCACAGCAGCTTGTGACACTATTAGTTGCAACAACTTTGATGTTTCAGAAACTTAATTCAAGAAGCTGCAAATAACTGCTCTTGCCCTTTTCCTGGAGGTTTTGTTAGTGTGCTCATTGTCCCAGAGCAGGGGTGGAGCAAGGGCAGGTGACAAAAGATGGGGCAGTCCCACTTCTGCTCCCCCTCTAGTATCAGGTTTGGCTCCTGATTTAGCCCTACAGGAAACTGTGATCAATAGGGAACTAGAAAGCTGAGGGGCCTGGAGCATCTCCCTGCTGAGGAAAGGCTGAGAGCCCTGGGGCTGTTCAGCCTGGAGAAGAGAAGCCTGAGAGAGGGGGTCTGATCAATGCTTATCAATATCTAAAGGGTGGGAGGCAAGAGGCTGGGTACCCAGTGACAGGCACAAACTGGAATCAAAGAGCTTCCACCAGAACAAAAGGAGAAGCTTCTTTGCTGTGAAGGTGGCAGAGCTTGGAGAGGCTGTGGAGCCTCCTGGAGAGATTCCAAACCCACCTGGACACAATCCTGGGCACCCTGCTGTGGGTGACCCTGCTGGTGCTGGGGGATTGGATGATTCCTAGAGGACCCTTCCACCCCCACCCATGCTGGGGCTCTGTGAACCTACTAGCTTGTCCTGAAGTCTACAGCTTGCAAAAACCATTATCCCTGCTCCCCCAGCCTTGTCAGGGACTGAATCACCAGTATTCAGAGCAAGAGGCAGCCCAGTAGCACTCACAGCATCTGAGTTACTGACACACTGCAGGGGTTGTGCTTGGCAGTGATGCTTCCTCTCAGAATCACAGAAGAGGGGCAATTCAAGGTCTTGCTTACTGAAGTTCTAACCCTCTTGAATTCTCCTGGGAACCAAGAGGCAGAGGTGTGATACATCACAGATAACTGCAGCCCTCAAGCCTGCTTTCCTGAGTCAGCATTTTTAGGGTAAAAGATGAATGTGACAAGCTAGTACTGCTCATCCCTTTCCAGGCTTTCAGTTTGCTACATGCTTGAAGATCACAGACTTAATACCACAACTCTTGGGTTTGACCTTACCTGTTCTGGCTTATGCCTTCACAGAGCAGCAAGAGTCTGGCAGTCAGGACACTGGTAGCTGCTGGTGGGATACACACAAACTGGCTACAGCTGCTGGCCCCAAGGCAACTGCTGTGAGCTGGGTTTTTTCTTCCCCCCCATAAAAGCTTTATTCAGCTACATACAAAATAGGGTGCTTTGCTATTTTGGATCCTCTTCATGGTCTGAATCCTGCTGCTCTTCCTCTGCTTTGTGCTTTTCCAATTTTGCCATGAGCTCTGAAAAACAGGGATAGGCAGGATGGGCACACAGCAGGTTCCTGTGCAAGAACCAGGGCAGCTGCAAAACCCAACTGCCCAGACAAAGGCTCAGCTCAGAGCTACCACGTTTGCTGAGTCCAGGACATCAGATGTCAGTCACAGCTCAGTGTGTAACTAACCTGCTAACCAGAGCATCAGAGAAGATGCTGCCTGTGCTCTGTGGCATATGCCCCCCCTCACCCAAAGCCACACTCCCCCCATTCCCAGCCAGGCAAGCACAGACACGAGTTCTGCACCCACAGAGCCACCCAGGCCCTGATTTAGTGTCTCCTGGCACACAAGGAGCAGCCAGCAGCCCAGAGCTGTGAGCTCCAGCTGAGGGCCAGGCCAGCAGTGAGAAGACCCCTCGGGAGGCAGCCCTTGCTGCTGCTGGTGCTCCCACTGACCCCTTCTCCCCCAGCAGTGGGGTTACCTTTCGCTGGGTTGAAGACTCCGTTGGTTTGCTTGTCGCAGACGTAGCAGCGCTGGGACTTGCGGTAGTGCTGGAGGGCACAGCTCTCACAGAAGTAGTGCCTACACCTGCACGGAGACACAGACCTCACTGTGAGGCACCAGGCACAGCCACTGTGTCCAGGAGTTAGAAATGACTGACTGCTGGTCCCAAGGGGTGCAACAGTGAGCTGCACGCAGAGCTTCCTCCGCCTCACTGTCCCCATGAGCAGCATGTGCTGATGGGGAACAATGGCAGAGCCACCCGTGAGCTCCTCCTGGCACCAGGTACCCAGCAAGACAGCCAGCACTGCAGAGGGGCTGGTGGTGCCCAGGCCCACGCTGCCCCCCAGCCCCAAGCTCCTGGCCTCCCAACACTGATGGTTCTTTGCTCACATGATGCAGCATCCAGGAGGAATGAGGGCATCAAAGCAAAACCTCAAGGTTAAGGGGAAAGGTGATGTAATGAGGCAGCAGCTGCAGGAATCAGAAAGGGCTTGGGACAATAAAGGCTTGAGATCCCTTCCAAGGAGATGTTCCAGATGCAGTTATGAGACTCCCTGGTTATCAGAGGGTTTCCCCACAGCAGACAACAGCAGGTTCCACCCACCAGCCTGTGGGCAGTGTTTGTATTTGTCTCGACAGTGAATGACTAGTGAACTGGATTAACAGCTGGCACTTGGCTCCTTGTGCAGGACAACCACTTACTTGGTGACCACTGGGTTCTTGAAGGAACTTCTGCAGATGAAGCATTTGAAAGGCATATCCTCCTCATCACTGCTCACCTCATAGTTTTCCTCATCTGCAGAAAAGAAAGTTAAGCAGAGTGGAGCCAGAGCAGAGGCAACCAGCCCAGCCCATGCGTGGGGCATGAAATATGAAATACAGAGAGGCTGTGGCAGGTGGGACTGAATCTCTGCTGGAAACAATAGAGCTCTGGTATCTGGGTGATGCTGATGTCAGAAACACATGTGGGACTCAGATATAATTAGGTCTAATGAGCCAGTGTGCTTGTTGCTCATCTCACAAGAGCAGATTTTTTTTTCTATCTCGCCCACTTGCTGCTATAAAGAGACAAATCCCCCAGCCCCCTCTTATTTTTTAGGTTTTCTTCAAAGCAGCTGCCACCAAACTTTGGCTCCAACTGAACAATGAACACCCTCTTCCCCCCTGGCACAATGGTTCATGAGCAACACTTGGGAGATTTGGGCTGTAGCTGTGTAGCTGAGTGAGAAATAATGATATGACACAGCATGAAGTCATCCCACCTCCTGGGCATCTGGGGGGCAGGAGATGGTCACAGCTCCTCAGAGCGCACCGCTGGGACCCACATAACAGTGGTGCTGCCCTTCTATAGGGAGACAGGGGAAATTAATTCTCTGGTGGCAGCCAGGGGTTCTCTAAAAGCAGCAGATTTGAGCAGCCCTGTCAGGGGTGGCTGGCCCCAAGGTCGCCCTGCAGCAGGGAGTTCCACTGCTTTGGAATAAAGATCTTCTGCCCAGTATTGGTCCAACCCACGGCCGCGAAGGACCCATTTAATTCCTAGTGATCCGACCCCCCGAGGTCCCGCTGGCTTTCGGGCAGGACAGAAGGACAGCCGTGGCAGCCGTGGGCCACCGTGGCAGCAGTGTCCCCTGGCCTGGGGGGGCAGAGCAGAGGTGCTGTACCGTTGACGCCGTAGCGGCCCTCGTCCAGCTCCCGCTCGATCTGCCAGCCGTGCTTGTAGTCCGAGCGGTCGTGCAGGAACTTGCAGCTGTCTGGGCAGCAGAGAAAGAGCAGTGAGCAGCGAGGCCGAGGGGGGCACAGCAGGAACAGGGCACCAGGGGCAGCCTCAGCTCTGCCAGGCAGAAGGGGGATGCTGACTCCTGCCCTGCCCGTGCCCCAGGGCAGCACCAGGCTCCTGAGGCAGGCCCAGGACCCCTCGCAGGGATCCTGCTCCCTGTGCCCTGGTAACAGTTCCAGTGGCTACACACAGAGAGGGGAATAAGGAACAGGAAATCAAATCCCTCACATAGCCTCAGTGGCCAGAATACCTGTGGGAATGTGGGTCACTGCAACACCCCAGGGGACCCCCCCAGGACTCTTGTAACCCCCCCCATTAAAGGCCATCAGCTTTCAGAAGGGCCGACACAAACGACAAGAACATGACATGAAATGACCCTGCAACATCATCACCCCCCAGCTCTACAAACAAGCATCTGTAAATGACTAAGAGCACATCTTAGCACCACAGATGGGATCCCAAGCCAGAGCAGGTCCCTTTGCAGGTCTGGCATGTCACGTGCTCAGCTGCAGACAAGATCCACTCACCTCCAAAGCCACAGAACCCCGTTTCCTTGTAGTCCTTGCAGATGTCAGGCTGGTAGTCCCACCGCACCGTGGCCCGCAGGTGCTCCGGAGCCCGGATGGGCCCTTTCCTGAAAGGGTGGGACAAGGCTCAGTCTGCCTGCTGCCGTGGAGAAGGCCCCTGAGGGCCTGGTGAGAACCAGACACTAGATTTATTACAAAGAAGCTGGAGCTAACAGCCCAAGCTCAAGCCCCAAACAGGGGCCTTTGAGAGGATGCCTGAGCTCCTCTGTGGTCCCAGTCCTCTGAGGCTCACCCCAACCCACCTGACCATTCCTGAAGAGGCATTTCCCATCGATGTGTCCTTGGGCTTCACATACTTCTGGTAGTTGTTAATACCACGGTAAATTTTATCATCTTCCTTTCCTCTCAGCTCCTAGGAGAGAAAAAAGAAAGGTGATGAAGGGTCAGGAAAGCTTCACGACACAGATTAGCTTTCACCACCCTGACACCAGTCTCCCTCCCCAGCTCTGCTGTCCTTAATAGGAAGATCCCAAAAAAAGCCAGAAAAATCCCCCTATTTGCAAGGGTTACATTCTCAGCTTCCCAAATTTCCAGCGAGGAAGAGACTCAAACCCTCCTTGGTGTGCAGAAGGGACACTGCAGAGCAGCAGCTCCTACAGGGCAAGGCTGACTCACCTCCTGGATTTTCTGGCTGCGCTCGAAGATGGCCTGGGCATCTTTGTCCTTCTCCGTGTCCAGCTCATACACTGCTGTGGCTCCCATGTCTTCTGGGCCAACAGGTTTCTGAAAAGCAGAAAGAACTTGGGACAACAGCAAGGAGAAAAATCAGACGAGAGAGCTCCATGGCTACCTGAAGAGTTGCTCACAGAGCAAGTACTGCTCATGACCTTCACCTTCCATCAGTTTCTACCACCCCTTAGCACCTGCCAGGGAAGATCCCCCATGGGCTGGATCCAGCTTAGTGCTTGCAGAGGCCAGAATTAACCATTGCTCCTGAGTTTCACCCTGCAGAGTCAGGAAACACTTCTCCTTACTTCACTCCTCCACACTCAGCTGGAAGCTGAGCTCCAGTCTCCCATGTCCCACACTCCAGTCACGAGACCATCCCACCTACACCAGGATGTTCTGTCTGAACTTTCAGCCCAGCTGTGGGCGGCTTAAATTCAGATTTAATACAGCAACCTCGTTTAGATTCCTCTTCAATGGACTGAGCTGACACCTGTTCTTTGGTTTTATCAGATCTTCAGGAACAGCTGTGCAGAAACTAAAGAATAATTACAGCCAGCCCCAATTAAAACCAAATCCAACTCAGGTGTCAGAAGCTTCTGGAGCCCAAAGCTGCCATCTCCTCCTGTTCCCTCCCCATTCTCCTACCAACGTGCTGCCCACCTTGGCAGCAGTCAGAGCAGTGAATAATTACAGCACCAGCTTATATTCATATTCATCTTTAATGTTGCAAGGAGACCTCAGTCTGACCCTGCAGCTCTGACTGGGGACAGTTAGAGCATAATTCCTGTTATATACAGAGGCACAGGCAAGAAGGAAATAGGTCTGAAGAGGAACAAGTGTTGATATCTGCTTTTAATCTTGTGTCCTGCTCAGGCCCATACTAATGGGCAAAGCTTCACTGGATCAAGAGATAAGTTAAGAAAAAGCTCTAGTGAGAAGAGCACTTTGAGCTGTGCCCAACCTTTCATGGCTCATTTCTTTCCACTGCATATATTAACAGCACCCCCAGGATACCCCACCCATCAATCCCAAGAAAACAACTGCCCCCTGAAGCTCTTGCTCCATCACTAGTCACAAGGATAATGATGGGAGCACCTCCTAAGTCACCTTCAGTTCTCTGTGATGGAAGATGATCTAAAACTGAACACACAAACCTATCAGTAGGGCAAACTCAATTCAAGTGCTCCCTCTCCTGAACGTTTTGTGCAATGTTGGGCAAGTCAGGTGGCATCCTGGGGTTTTAATTCCCACCTCTAAGAGAGAAAGGCCAACCTTAAGTGGCCTCCTGAGAGCGCAAGACAGACCAGGAGAATAAGCCTAGAACAAGGCACCTGTCTATTAAAAGGGAAGGGAGGTGCTGATCCCACATTCACAGAGGCAAATTCTCTCCATCAAGTGTGGGATCTGCCAGCCCCACCTGACCTCACACCCCAGAGCCACAGTTCTGCCCAGTCCTTACCGCCGACCTGGTCGATTTGTAAGTGACCCCGATCTCCTTCGTTAGATTCTCCTCATCACTGCTGCTCAGGGCGTACGAGGTCCTCTCCTTCGCGCCCCGCCTGGTCTGAGGGGCGAGAAGACAGCGGGTGTGAGGGACAGAAGGCTCCCACACCGTGCCTGGCCCAAGCCCGGCCGGCCACTGCACCCTGCTGCGGCTCCTTCACCTTCTGGATCA
>NW_008585444.1:7602-8257 GCF_000691845.1 Merops nubicus | reverse complement strand
GCCCAGCCCCAGCCCCAGCCCCAGCCCTGCTCTGCACCACTGCCAGAGCACGGGTTTTCCCACATCATCCTGGATCCGCCGTAGCCGGGCCCAGATCTAGAGAGAGGAGGAGAAGGGCTGAACAGGAACCTGCTCCTGAGGGGGTGGCAGGGGGGAGGTGCCCCTGCCAGAGTGGATGGGTCGTTCTGGGTCGTTCTGGTTCCCCAAAAGCTTCGGTCAGCTTTGTAGATGGAGAATGTGGCCCCGTTGTGCTGCTGCTGGGGGTGCTGCAGGCTCAGGAGAGGGTGGGGAGGGCTGTGAGTGCCTGAATACAGGCATGGGGAGGGGCTGTGGGGTTTAGGCTGCTGCTTCATCCAAACTATTTCTGTTATTTTGGGGGTTTTCTATGGTTTTTCTTTCAGCATCTGAGCAGCAGGAGAGAGCCTTTACCCTGGGACTGGCGGGGCTCCTGGGGGAAGGTGTCTATAACTTTGGGGAGCTGGTAAGTCCACGCGACGTTGCCTCAGCTGTTGAGTGCCAGGAGCTGCGTGTCCCTGTGACCTGTCCTGCCTGGTCTCTGCAGCTCATGCACCCCGTGCTGGAGTCCCTGCGGAGCACGGACCGGCAGTGGCTCCTCGACACCCTCTACGCCTTCAACAGCCGCCACGAGGAGACC
>NW_008585444.1:1303-7564 GCF_000691845.1 Merops nubicus | reverse complement strand
TGCTGAGGGCCTGCGCTCGGTATTTGCAGAGAACACTTGAGTTCTGTGGACCTTTACCTGAAGAATTCCTGGCTCTGGTATAATTGTAACTGTGGGAATGTTTCACTCATCTTGATGTGTGTCATTAGTCTTCTTTTGTCTTCGTCTGCATCTGCCTGATGGAAGGAAGTCAAGAGAGATCCCTCGTCATGGCCAGGCAGGGCAGGCAGCCCAGCACAGGAACATCACCTCTGCTTTCCTTTCCATCTCCCCCAGGACTGAACTGCTTCCCCTGTCAAGCTGTGGAATCACAGCTAGTGAATCCAGACAGTATAAAGGAATGAAAAGAGCAGGTCCCCTTCTGTGTGAAGGAGTCTGAGGGCAGCAGTGGTGTCGGGTGTGAGCCCTGAGGCCATGCCAGGAGTTTCTGATGGGCACTTGCTGGTCCCGGGCAGGCTGTGGCCCCCGAGGGCAGCTGCCAGCCGTGCCACAGAACCTCTGCCAGGGCGTGGGTGGGCTCTCGGCCCCCTCCCTCCTGAACGAGGGCAGCGGGTCCCCGAGGGGCGTGCTGTGGGGTGGGGTGCTGCCCTCCCCCAGGGGACAGGACAGAGCTAATGAAGTTGTGTTCTGCTTTGTGCCCTCCCAGCCGGATCTGGCCGCCAACGAAGCGCTGCTGCTGCAGAAGATTCAGCTGCTCTGCCTGATGGAGGTGAGGGGCCCTCGGCCGCGGGGTCTGCCTCTAGATGGTGCCAAAGGGCAAGTGCTGCCAGGGGAGAGGCCTGGGGGCCCGGGGTGGGTTTGGGGTGCCGGGGGTGTGCACACTCAGGCAGCACAGGGAGGTGGGGAGAGCCAGCTTTCTGTATCCACGGTGGTGTCTGAGGTGACAACACTTTAAGTGTGTTCTGGTGTAACAAAGATTTCCAAAACACAGTTAAAATCTTTGTTTCTGAAAGACTGTGAAGAATCCCCTCCTTGACAAGTGACCTGAATGCTTGAACAGCTCTTCTCCTGTCACTTGAAGCCTTTGGCTCTGTGGCTACCAGATAATACTGGTGTATAGACACCCGTGGCCCTGGACCTTTTTCAAAAACTTCAGTACTGAGTCATCTGGAGCATAATGTGTGTTTATACACACCCAACACCAATACCTGTGTGTGTTACCTTCTGTATGTGTGTATATATGTTCCAGTTCTAGTGTCTGACTGTGGACAGGCTCTACCCCCTGCAGGTGCTGTGTTACCCCAGCACAGATTGATCTGCTTCATCTGGGGCTGATGTTGCCCAGGAAACAGCTGCCTGGAGCAGGAGGGGTGCAGGGGGCAGGGAGGCCTACAGCTCCTCCTGCTGTGGAACGTGTTTTTCTTTGAAGTGTTTTGATTAAATATGAGAAATGTAGTCACTGATGTAGATGGGGAGCTCAGCAGGGCAGTGCAAGGGAAGCTGTGTGCTCTGCTAGAGTAAACTGACACTGTGTGGGATTCATACTTGGGCTGTGTTTGTGTGAATTCAGATGACTTTCACCCGGCCGGCCAATCACAGGCAGCTCACCTTTGAAGAGATTGCCAAGAGTGCCAAAGTCACCGTGAACGAGGTGAGTGCAGGTCGAGGCTGCCTTGTCAGGGGCCAGGTTCTGCAGCTCTCAGCCTCTGGGTGGACCTCCTCCCCCAGGTGAACTCTGAGGAGAAACATTCTCCCTGTCCCTGTGCATTTGGAGAACTTTTTAAAGAAGGAATTAACTGCTCCTGTGTCTTGGTAAATAAATCTTTGAGGATTCTTAGCCACAGTCTTGAGCTGGAAGAGAGCTCTGCAGGTTGTCAGTTCCCACCCACAGCCCGTGGATCGAGGCTGTGCAGGGCCCTGCCAAGCTGCACTTGGTATTACAGCCAGGGGAGATGTCACCCACTTGATTTTTCTCATGGTGAAGAATTTTCATCTCTCACCCAGATGGAGCTGAAGCAAATCCTGCTTGTGATCTCTTGCCCTTTCACTGTGCATCCTTGTGAAAATAGTTCCTCTTACCTTCCATGCCGTTAGGTGAGGGAGGATCATGATGAGGCCTTTCCAAGCTGCCTTTTGTCTAAGCTGGGCAAACAGCATTTCTTCATAAGGTCAGGTTCTGAGCCTCCTGATCTTGCTGGCCAGTTCCTAGACTCCAGTGCTGCTGTGCCCCCCTTAAACTGAAAGGGAGGAACACAGAACTGGGCATGGTGCTGCAGGTTTGCTCCAGCAAGTGCTGAGTGGAGTAATCACATCCCCTGATCTGCTGGCTGGGCCCTTGCTGGTGGGGTGATCACATCCCCTGATCTGCTGGCTGGGCCCTTGCTGGTGGGGTGATCACATCCCCTGATCTGCTGGCTGGGTCCTTGCTGGTGGGGTGATCACATCCCCTGATCTGCTGGCTGGTCCTTGCTGGCACTGAGCAGGGCACAGTTCCCCTTTGCTCCAGGGTCACACCTCTGGCTCTCACCCACTTTGCTGCCCCCCACACTCTGCTCCTCCCACCAGAGCTCTGCCCTGCTGGGTGTATTTGCCCCGTGCCACGGGCAGTCCTGGCTCTGCCCGTGCTCCCTGATCTGCTGGCTGGTCCTTGCTGGCACTGAGCAGGGCACAGTTCCCCTTTGCTCCTGCAGGACTCCAGGCTCACCTCACTGTCCCTCCTGCCACTCGTGTTAGCCCCATCTCTCGAGCTCTCCGTGGCAGCTCTTCCTTCCAGCACAGCTGCCCCTCACAGTTTGGTGTCAGCTGTGAAAGTGTCACCCCCTGGCTTAAAGATAATTAGAGATAATGAAATAGTATCAGACCCAGTACCAACCCTGAAGGAATGCTGTTTGTGACTGGCTGCCTGTTCAGTTTCCAGCCACTAACCACTACCATTTGAGCTAGAACAAAGCAGTAGTTTCTCAGATTTTTCCACTCATCTTGTGGTTCAGAACAGGTTTTGGCCTGTTCTGTAGCTTACAAGCTTGTCGTCAAGGAAGTGGTTAGAAGGTTTTGTTTGAGCACTTTGCTAAAAAAAAAGGTCCAGGGCACCTACAGCTCTCTCTTCAACCACTGAGCAAGTTTCTTAATTAGAAATGCAATTGTATTGGCCAGGCACATCTTAGTTGTGGTAAACTCATGTTGGCTTTTTCCAATTACCTTGTTCTTCCTGGGATTTCAGAGGAGAGAAGGGAGATCTGCTGTTTGAGAAGACAAGTCTCCTGCATGTTTAGATGTCGATTCTCAAGGCAGGGTTATAACCAGAAAGGATGGGTGTGAGAGAGGCTGCAGCTGCTCTTGGTTTGGTTGTGTGTAGGAAAGAGTCTTCCACAGGCTAGTGCCTTCTCAAGGTTTTGCAGACCTGAGGGGAAGCTGTCTGGCTCTCTGTTGCTCCTGTGAGTTGTGCTGTTTCCAGGTGGAGCTGCTGGTGATGAAGGCTCTCTCGGTGGGCCTGGTGAAGGGCAGCATTGATGAAGTCGACAAGAGGGTGCACATGACATGGGTACAGCCACGGGTGCTGGATTTACAACAGGTAATGACCAGCCTGAACACTGAGCCTGCACTGACTTGTCTTGTGGGAGCGGCCTGGAAATGGAAATGAGGGCTGTGAAGGGTCCGTGTCCCAGAACTGGTGTCCTTGGTGCTCCCAAAGGTGGTCAGGGAACGAGGAGGTGGATCAGCCTTCCCCCTTTCCCTTGTGCTGCTCATTGCTGCCTGTAGCTCTTACCTGGGCACGTGGCACATCTTGTGTTGGTGCTCTGCAGCAAGTGGCTGGAAACCCGCCGGGCACTGAGTGGGCAGCTGGTGACGCTTCTCTTCCAAAAACCACATGAAACCACCAGGAAACACAGATGCTGTGACGGTGTTTTCCAGAAGGGTGCAGACATCTGAGCAGCTGCCTCAAGCCCAAGTGCATGAAAAAACACCTTGGCATTTCTGAGTCATAGGTGTCACGCTTGTCTTGGGAAGAGAGAAGTTCAGGGTGATAAAGATGAAGGTGCCCAGCTTCTCAAGTTCATCCTTCTAATGTTTTAGGGGACTGTAGGGTGCTTTTACCTTTTAAAAAAAAAATACAGTACATGGAATCCTAAGTGCAAACTATTCCTGTTGTGCATTTTGGTTTAACTTTGAGCATTGCAGCTTTGACAGCACAAGAGGTTGAGCAGCACCTTTTCTCACTGTATTGGGCTTTGGGGAGCTGTGTGGGATCTTTACTGTCCTCGGAGGTGAATGTCTGTGTTCCCAGTAGCTGAGGTGCTGAAGTTCTCCTGTGCTTGCCTTGCAGATCAAAGGGATGAAAGACCGCCTGGAGTTCTGGTGCACAGACGTGAGGAGCATGGAGATGCTGGTGGAGCACCAAGCCCACGACATCCTGACCTAGAGGACCTGGCACTGCCCCGGGAGAGTAACTTCTACTGCGAGTGAGGCCAGCAGCACTCAGACCACTGACTGTATGGAATTCTGTCGAAGGGGGGCGGGTGGGCAGAGGGGGGTGCAGCGTTTGACGCTGGTCTGGAGGAGGAAGTGGCCTTTTGCTGTGTGACCCTTTGGTGCTTGGAGTCAAGACTCCCCTACACGCTAGCGCTGCAGCCCCGCTCCCCAGGGGGACAGCGGCTCCCTGGGGGGACAGCAGCTCCCCGGGGCCCTCGGTGCTGCCGGGGGAGCCCCTGCTGCTGAGAGGTGCCTGGCTGCTGCTGAGGCTGAGCCGGCGGAGCGGCCTCAGGACGTGACCTCCCCGCCCACCTCTGCCCCTGCGGCAGCCCAGAGGCAGCATTGCCGGAATCATCTTCCCCCATTCGCCCCCTTTCTCCACGAGCCCTCCTCCTCATCTGCAGTAGAGGGAGTGCTTACTCCATCAAAGGGTTTGTTCCAGGCGTCCCGGTTAGTGGATGTGTTTTTATATACTTTTGGGGGTGGTTGTCTTTTACGAACACTTTGTGCTGAGGTGAGGGGCAGCAGCGTTGCTGAATAAACTTCTCTGCCTTCCCTTTTCCGTAGTTCTGGGTTCCTCGTCTTCGTAACGTGCCCTTGAGCCTCTGAGCTGTTTGAAAATACACTTACCTGTCACGTTCCACGTTACAAACCCCCTGCCCAAAAGCAACACAGACTTCACAGCCCCTTCCAAGGGGATCAGTGCGTGAGTTACTCGGTGTGTACTTTAGTGTCGAGCTCCTTCCCCTTGGGGGAAGCTGCAGCCCCGATGCCTTTTCTCCAGTTAGTGTTGCTGAAAAGGCTCCACGAGGCCTGAGAGGATGAGTTTTTGTTCTGCTTTTGCCTCCTAGCTGCTGCTTTAAGAGCGGTCTGTAGTGCAGTTGTTTTGCCCTGGTGATGCTGTGGCCCTTTCATAGGGGTGGAAGATGATTTTGCTTGTGGAGAATTCGCAGCAGAGGGGAATCTGGACTGGGAACCACCTCTGGGTGTCCCTTTGGCTGCACAGTGCTCCTCGTAAGGCAGCGACAGTGAACTCCAGCACGGTTCAGAGCAGGGACTTTAAAGGGAGCGGGGTCACAGGTGTGTACCTGGATAAATTCCCTGGGATTTTAAAGGCTGCTGCCAGGGTGTCCATGGCCAGGTCTCGCTTTGCAGCACCGGTCTGGCTGCTGATGGGGGCAGGGGCTCGTTACCAGTTTGATTTTCCTGGGCTCACCCAAGCAGCACTGCTGGCACCTTTGCCCTTGGCACGCTTCGTCTCGTTTGCTGCCCTCGCTCCAAGGGGTCAATGCCAGCCACAGGAAGAGGAAAGTGGGTGCCCAGTGCCAGGCTGGCATGGAGGTGAGGGGGCTCGGCTCTCAGCAGAGGGGCCTTCAGCTTCTTAAAAACAACCAGAAAATCAAATTGTCAACCCTATCTCTGGCCACCCCCTGCCCTTCTGCCTCTCTAACCATTTCTGGCCTGGGTTTTGTCCTGGTTTGGTGTGGTCAGGTCTGGCTGCCTCTCCCCATCCAGCCCAGCAGGTTCACTGTTCTGTGCGGCCCTCGGGGGCTGCACTGAACCCCCTCAGCTGCTCCTCCTCTGTTGCCCAATTTGACTTTCCCTAGTTTGTCTTGTCTTCAAAGCCTGTTCCTGATGTTGCTGTTGGTGACTTGAGAGGAGCATGGGGAGGAGACAAGCGTTCTGGGCAGGAAAAGGTTTCCTCTGTTTCACAGCTGACAGAAAAGGCTTTAGGAAGCGTGGTCTCCTCGGCACTGTCCTGTCACTGCACGCTGGGGGCGAACGGGCTGGCAGCCGTGGGGTGAAGCTCACGCCTCACGGGGTACCCAGCACCCACAGTGGTACCCAGCACCCACAGTGGTACCCCGCACC
>NW_008585444.1:494-1272 GCF_000691845.1 Merops nubicus | reverse complement strand
CGAGGGCGTTGTGGCAGCCCTCCTGTGCTGCGGGCAGGGCTGGCTGTCACTGAGCAGCTCGCTGCAGCCAGCAGGGGTCTGCGGCCCCAGTGAGTTACAGCAGTTGTTCCAGGAATCTCCCCAGCACATTTGGAAGAGTTATTTGCTACCTAAGTGTTCCTGTGTGGGAGTGAGCCCTGGCTGCTTGCTTCCCTAACACAGAATTTAGGAAACTTGGTGTGTGTTGGGGTGAGGGGAGGCTCTTCACGCCGAAGGGAGAGAGGTGGGGTTGTAGCACCCAGACAGGACCATTTTAAATGTCACCTAACAGCCCTTCAGCATTTTCTTATTAGGAGTTTAACTTTATTTTGGTCCCTTGCTGGTGCTGTGAGTGGTTCCTTGGTGCCTGCCTGTCAGACGCTGGAAGCACAAAGCAAGCAGGAAACCAGCCCAAATCACAAAAACCAGACACTGCAAACAAAGAGCTGGTGCCAGGGCAGTCCCAGGGGCTGGGTGAAGATTGGGTGGTCAGACGCCTGAGTAAGGAATGTGGTGGAATGCAGTGAGGCTGCTTACCCCATCTTCTCACCTCTCTCACAATGGGAGTTATCTGCTTCCTGCATATGCAGATGCAGTTGGAGATAAGGGAGTTTCTGCTAATCACATGGAACAATTGTCTGCCTACAGCCCCATCCCCACACTTTACACATCAATAACAGAAAAAAGGTATAAATGTCATCCCTTTTTGGACCCCGTGTGTGGGAGGAGGATTCGGCGCCAAGTCGTAGGGACTGACTGA
>NW_008585444.1:0-210 GCF_000691845.1 Merops nubicus | reverse complement strand
CCCCCCCAGCCCCTCTAACATCTGAGGACCAGCTAGAAAGCAAGGGGATTTGTCTCTCCCTTACCCACACCTACCCCCTTCCCTTCACACAGCACTGCCCTGCAGCTCGCTGCAGCTGGGCGAGGTGCAAGTGGAAATATCCCTCCCTGCTGCTGGAGGAGAGGTGCCTTGTGGACAGCGTGCTGCCCTGGGGAGCTGGGCCAGGGCCCC
>NW_008585443.1:805-1152 GCF_000691845.1 Merops nubicus | reverse complement strand
GGATGGCAGAGGTGTGCATCATGCTCCTGCGCTGTCATTATAAGGATGGGCTCGTTCCCGTCAGGGCCTCCCGGGCTGCGCAAGGTCTCCAGCATCCCATAAGCCAAGGCTGGGACGTCCCAGCGACTGCCTCCGGGCTGTGGTGACTCAGGAGCAAAGCCAAAGCTGTTGTGATAGGCACGATTTTCCCACTTGCAGCTACAATGGGGACCAAGGGGGAGGGGCTGCCATGCCAAGAAGGGCTGGGCAAGGGCAGTGCTGGGGGAAAGAGGCTCTGCCTGCAGCTGGGCTGCTGACACCATGTGGTGTACAGCGGGGGGGGGGGGCGGGGGAACGTGGCAGGGCCG
>NW_008585443.1:0-626 GCF_000691845.1 Merops nubicus | reverse complement strand
GGCCCCTCCACACCGGCTACCGGGCTGCGCTTGGGTCTCTGCAGGAACCTGGCCACCAGCCCACGGGTGCCCCGGCAGGCCTTGAGGTCCCCCAGGGAGCGGGTTGTTGTCTTCGACAGCTGCTGCGTCACCTTCTTGGACGGCAGCAGCTTACTCTTCCCTGCCGAGCCGGCCCGGAGCAGTGGGGGGGAGTCACAGTGTGAACGGTGGAGCAGGCAGGCCTCCGAGCACAGCCCTGTGGAGATGCCACCGTCTGATGTCAGGACACTGTTCCTGATGGGACCTGTCCCCACAGTCCCCGGGGGTCCTGCTGTCTGCCCTCCCCAGCTGGCAGGAGTGGTACCACCACAAGTCTCCATCATCCCAGTCCCAAAAGGGTGACCCCCAATCCCCCAAGGGCTGTAGAAACACTCCCCCCTCTTTTTATATCCTAGTACGTCCCAGTGCCCTGACCTGTATCCGCAGAGGAGTTGGACACGGTGTCCTCCAGTGCTTTGGTATAAAGTGCTTCCCTGAAATCTGCTGGGAGCAGAAAGAGTGCTCAGGCTTTGGCAGTGCCTTGCACCGTTATGATCCTGCCCGGCACCAGCCCAAGCAGCGTGACCCTCCTGGCACCACCATCCTCC
>NW_008585442.1:0-10000 GCF_000691845.1 Merops nubicus | reverse complement strand
GCAGGGCGCAGCCTGCGAGCGCTCGGCACCGCAGAGCCGCCGCCGCAGCTCGGGGGCAGAGACCCTGTTGCCTCTGATACCCCGAGCTCCCTCCCCGCCACCCCCACACCCGCTGGGAAAGCGACTCCCTTGCGCTCGGAAAACTTTGCAGATGCTCAGCGTGAACCCGGGCTCGGCGCGACTGATCCTGCCGAGGAGAAACGCAGCGACTTCTCTCGCTGCCATGTAGGACAAACCGCAAACAAAGGCGAGGCAAAGAAAAACAAAAGGAACCACCTAGCAGAGGAGGAAGGGTCTAACCTCTGGAAGGGAGATTTTCAACCCCCGCTCTTGGTCTTTCTGTGGGTTTTACTCTAACACAGGTTTTGTCAATTAAAAGGATTTTAAAAGGGAGAGCTTTCAATTAAATTTGCTAGGGAGAAAAGAAAAACCAAACTAACTCTTCTTACTTCACCCTCCTTTTAAAAAGTTAGGATGAGAATTTCAAAATCCCCTAGGCAGTCAGCTCTGCTCTGTCTCTCCACTCCCTTCTTTTTCTTTTCTTTCTTTCTTTTTTTTCCCCCCCCAAACCTTCTTATCTTATTTAAACAGGAATACAAACACTGATAATGGTCAAAAGAAGAGCTGGAGTTGAAAGCACCCAGTTAGCTATGCTGTGGCCAAGATATTGAAGATAATGTGGGAGATAATATTTGCAGGCAAATGCACATGGAAACAAATGGGGAGTTCATCACCCCTCTGCACTTTGCCCTGGGTTTTACTCAAACAGCTGGAAGTCAGTTTGTGTTTATGTGCTAGTGGTGCCACATGGACTGATGGGACTGTTCCTCTTGTAACTACTCAATAATGCAGCTTTTTAATGACTCGCCTCAAAATGTCCAGCTGGAAAAAGCAGCTAAGATGGTAGGAGTTTAAAGTGTTTTGCTCTGCACTGGTTTATTTGCTCCTTTCTGACACAAGAACATTAAAAAGTCCATATGGCCCAGAGGCCAAGCAGTCTGTCTTCAAGAATGACCATAAGTGGTCACCAAAGGAAGAGTATGAACAAACATACATGACAATTCCCCCAACTGCTCTCCCAGCCTCCAGCTGCTTTGAGTTTGGAGCATTTGCTCAAGTGGAATGTGGTTTCTGTGCACTTAGCCCCCAGTGAATTTCTATTCCAGGTAGTTTAACCTGTCTCCCTATGAGTTCGTGTAAACCTTTATCATCCAAAACACCCTCTGGCAACAGGTTTCATGGATCCACCAGTAGCTGGTTCCTTTTGAACCTGGCTCTGCCAACCTTCTCATGGTGCATCCTAGCTCTGCTGCAGGAGGAGGCATCAAAGAACTGACCCCTACCCCCACTCTTAATGCCCAGTCATCTTTCTTCAACTGTTGTTTCTTTTTTGTTTGGTTTTGAGTTTTGTTTGGGTTTACTTTTTCTTTTTTCCTCTCTATTTTATAGAAGGGGCAGCTGCAAAAAAGGAAGAAGGATTTATTTGGGGGGTCTTGTTTCCTTCCTTTTTCAACACAGGGGTGCCCATTTCTGTTTCTTCCTTAAATGTTCAAAGTCAGTTGACAGGGGTCTTACATCAGTGATGGTGGGACCCTGGCAGTGTTTCATCACAGCCCCCAAGCTACTGTTCTTCATGTGTCAGACAACTAACAACCATCACACCTTGTCTGCAGTTTGTACCAGCTTAGCTGCACCCGTGGAATCCCCAATGTAGAAACTGGATTCAGTTCAATATTGGCTTATTTCACTTTCCTTTAAACCCTCTCCTCATTGATGAGAGGTGGGTAGAAAGAAGCTCACCAGTTTGACTAAAGCAGTGTGAAGTCACACGTAAAGGGCTGTCCACACGTGGAGTTCCCCTGATGAACACCATGTGTGGTGTTCTTCCTCCAGAGCAAGAATTCCTTGTTCCTGTTCAGTTTGCCACCACGAGCTGTTTACCAGAAATGAGGCAAATTCAACTAACACTTTAAGAACTATTTCTAGGAACCTTCATGGCTATGGACATCTGTGGATCTGAGAAGAGGTTTTTCCTTGGTTTGGGGTGGGGTTTTTCCCACCGGTCTAAATTGGCACTCTCACCTACAATCAGATTTGATGGCCTTGAGTCCATGTGATTCTAATTAGTAGACCCCAAGCTTTGTTGTGAGCTAAGCTGTGCACTTCAGCCTCAGTTCAAAGCTCCTGGAAGTCAATGGAAAGGAAAGGCTTACGAGAGGGAACATTCTGCATAACCACACTTTTTTCTTACATCTGTTTTGCAAAGACCCTGTAATCCTTTTGTGTAGCTTTTAAAACAAACAAATTCCTTAACGAGGGTTTTATTTTGCCTTCAGAAGAATAAAAAATCATTTGCAGGAGCTCAGATTAATGAGCAGTGACAGCGTAACAAATCGTTTCCAAGGGGCTCGTTAAGAGTAGATAGACACAAGTAGATGGACCAAGAATTTAGAATCACTTTTAACAAATCCATTACCATCTATGGCAGCAGGGGCACAGTTGTCATTAGGCTACTCAGTTTCATGGCAACAGTGATTCTTGAGAGGCCCTGAATAAGCCTATGTAAGGACATCAACCTCTGCCTAATGAACAGAGCTGCCCCCCAGTCCCAGTTGTGCTTCCCAGCTCCACTCTTCTAGAGCACCTCCCAGATCATGAGGGGTTTTTTTCCTCAGCAAAAAAAAGGGTAAGGAAATTGCTCCATCCTCCATGTTTTCAGGAAGAATGTTTTAAGGAAGAAAATAGATTCACCTAGAAATTAAATCCAGTTGTAGATACTAAAGTGAAACTCCTGCCCTGTGGCATAAAAACGAAGCTACTACTTGCTCTTGTTATGGAAATGTGCCACACTAAAGATGCATAAATAGGCCTCTTTTCCTTCTTAAGAAGAAGAATACATCACTGACTTCTACAGATGCACAAGGATTAAGAAAAGCCCATGTGGATATTGCCATCTCCCACCCTAAAAATAAGAACCCAGACTCCACAGGAGGCAAATCCTTAGTTATTGGAGTAGCAGTGACACACTCAGCTCAGCTCCAAACACTTGTGTGTGCAAAGTAAATTGGCATTTGGCTTCCTTCCTGGAGAAAACACTCCCTGAGTCCTTTCTGAATCAGAACAATACAGATGTCTGTCCCCAACCCATAGGGCAACAACTGTGTCACGTTCTCATTTTCACATTGGGAGTTTTGGAAAGTTTTCAGATTTAGCATCTTAATACTGGAAATGGATTTTTAAGGTTTAGAGCCATCATTCTGACTATCTTGCCTGTCTTTCTGAACAGAGTCAGCAGCTTTTCCAACTGAATTAGAACACACCTTTTGCAAAAAAAAAAGCCTCCAACTTGCTAGTTTTCAGAGATGGATGCACTACAATTCTCAGTTATTTTTTAAAATCATTAATGGCATTATAGGTAATGATTATTTTGAGTCTAAATCAATCTAGTTTATTTTTTAATAGATCCTGAGCTTGTATTCCTGTCACTGTGTACTCGGTGCTTTGTGCATCATCAGTAGCCATCAAAGTGTTTAAAATACCTAAAAGCTGTTAGAAAAAACTGGCCAATTTTGACTTACTTTACTTTACTTTTAGAGCTTTCCTTGTCTTTTCACTGCTAGATTAATCTCTGAACAATTTCTTCCTCGTTGTGAGGATCAGTTAAATATTCCAGACTGGGACTCATAAGCTTTTCAACAACATTGCTTCTAAGCAATTCAAGTTTTTACCCATTTTGGAGTTTGCATCCATTTTCTAAGTATTGCCTACATTTTATTTTCTTTCCTCTACAATTAAGAACAAAATATATAGCTGTCTTGGACACTCAAAACACACCCTGGTTTTCTATTAATATGTATAGGATCTGCTTCTAAGACAAGGAGGAGTTTATTAGGGTATAAAGGAATGCTTTGATGATCCATGTCATTTCCCTTGTGGCATTACTTGGAGGATTCAGGAATAACTCAATCTGACATTCATGGGGCATTTCCTGCCTCTCCTTCTAGAGATGCATCCTCCCAGCCCCTCAGATCTCCCCCTCCTCATAAAATCCCCTTCCCCTTCTAGACTCTCTGATGCCACTGCAGGCAGAGCTGGTCTCAGGTGGGACTGGGCCAAGGTTTTTCCAGGACCTAGGGAGGCTGGGCTCCATGTGGGTGAGCTGGAGAAGGGTCAGAGTCCTGCACACAGGGGCTGGAGGGGACAATGGCATCAGCCTTAAACTCTGCTGGGGGCCTCCACAAACCTGACAGCAGGGATCAGGCATTATTTTAGCTGCAGTCTGTCAGAGGGTGACTCTGAATTTTGTCACTCAGCATCTGTGCCAATGGGTGTTTTCACTGTTGAAACAAAAATAAAAACTCATTATAAAAGGTGGAGGAAAGCCATCAATAAAGGAAATGGCTGCTCTGGCAAAAGGCCATTTACCCTTCCTGACATCCCTGTCAAACCCAAGCTCCATCCCCATCAAACAAAAACCATATCCAAGTGTGTGACCAAATGATCTTTGGGAAACAGAAAATACACAAGTGAATATAAGAGATTTCAGGTTTGCAGAAATAAAATTCTAGAGTCTGTTGTATCTAATTGCTTAAAATCAGCAGCAAGCAGTTTTCTACGTTTCCTCATGATCACTTAAAATCTGATTCGTTCATTATTGGTTTCATTATGCTGTTTCATTATTGGTTTATGAATTGACTGTATGATTTAGAATTTTTGCTCATAAGTCTAATAAAGAAGCCATCCTGTCCATCTGCAAAGAGTCCCAGCCTGCCAGAAAATACTGTCTCACCAGTAGAAACTGCAATTTAAACTCAGTGTAATGCAGGAAGAGTATGAATGCTGATAAAGCTTTACCAAAAATTCCCATCTGCTGGGTTTCTTGCTTCTCCTTCAGCCCCATAGGCAGCCTCTGTTTCTTTTCCTCAGGTTCTTTAACAGAAGTTCTCAAACTTTATGTGTCACATCTTGTAGACTTTGCAGACTAGGGCTGTTACATCTTTGTCTCAGGAATCATCAAGATCATCCTTGGTGGCCTGATTCTACAAACATGTGTTAATAATATTATACACAGGGAGTGGGGCTTGTATTTATGTAAGACTTGCACAACTCTGAGCAGTGGCTGTGGGAGGGCATCTTAATACAAATTAATTTAAAAGTTAGCAAATTGTTTGGTAGAAAAATAATATAACTATGATACTTTCTAGCACTATTCTACAGAAACTGGCTGTTGTCTGCAATAGGTGGACACTGGCTCTTGATTGAAAGGGTGTAGGGATCAGATCTCTTTGAGCAGCTGAAAAAGGAAAAATAAAGAGATTTTATTATTAATTGTAATAATTTAATTACTATTAAATGAACCTAATGGGTTAAGCTGGTCCATGCTGCCTGTACCCTGTAGATCCCAGGCCTCAGGGCAGATATTCTCATTTGTGTGTACTACTGCTCTGGAAGCAGACCTGGCAACAGAATTTAGGTTTCATCTAAAAAAGCTTTGAGCCAACCAGCCCATTTCATTCCAGAAAACCCTTTCCTCTCCCCCATTGTTTTCAGCTGTGATCTCACAATTGTTCTTAGATCTAGTCACAGAGTTCAGGAGTGGGTCTGTGAGTTATTCCTACAAGAGAGACCAGTCCCCAGCACAAGGTGTGAAAAATGGGATGTGACAGACAGACAGCAGCAACTTACACACAAGGGAGGTGGAAAAACATGCTCAGTCACCTCTCAGAAATTACTCCTATCCCCTAAATAGTCCAAACTATTTAGGAACTAATTATCTGGGAGAAATGTGGCCTGCTAAATAGCAAGTTTGAGCAGACATCAGCAAAGGTTCTCTTTCCAGCTCTCTCTCTCTTGCTTATGAGGTGGCTTCTGGCAAGATATTTTACCTCTCTGTGCCTCACTTTATCTATAAGAATAAGCTGATTTGTGTGATGTTTTAAGCTTCATAAAATTAAACAAGTGGCAGAAGGGTTATGAACTAGCAAACCTGAGCCATTAACCTCCGATGAATGTGGTAGGAAGTAATTTAGGGACTATTTTAGCTTAACTTTTATATCCTGTGTTTAAAATCAGCATCCTATATAGTTATCTATATTAGAATAAAGTTTGTGTTCAGAATAGCTCTGATATTCGTTTCCCTAAACTCAGAAATGTCCAGCCAGCCAAATTTCCAGCCAAAGAGCAGATATATAAATTTGCTTAGATAGTTATTCCATCATTTGTACTTTATTTCTGAAATGTTCCACCAATATACAAGCCAGTCATTATGAGGATCCAACTGGTGCATGGAATAGCTTCATTAGAAGTCAGAAAACAGGATTCTTTCAAGATTTTAGATTTCCTATTAAATAGGTGTATTCTCTGTGTATTTTGGAGTAACATAAATTGTATCTTGACTCAGATAAAGCAGATAGCTAGCAAGGAAAGCATTTGCAGAATCATTAACAAGAATCCATAAAAAGAAGTGGGTTATTATTGTAGCTTTCACTTTTCCCCTCAGTTTATAGAATACACTGTATTTAATAGCTCTGCTAAAGACGAGTGAAGTCTTGGCTTTATGGAAATCATTGGCAAAATTCCTACTGACTTCAGGGGGGGCAATGCTGCTTTTAACTCTTCCCTACGAGGAAAATCCAGATTGCCTGAGAAACTGATTGCCTCTGTTAAGACCACGATCCAGACTGCTTGCAAGTCAAACTGACCCTGTACAATTACTGAGGCTGTTATTCTTGAGAGTTTGCCAAATTCTTAAGACACAACTAGCATCATAAATTATCCCCAAACTTTTACCCTGGAGTAAAACAAACCTCACTTTCTAAGTGAAAGGACTTAAGCACACTTAACATCTTCCAATGGTTTTGCTTTTGTGTGGATTTCAAAATTCATTCTCAGTTTCAGAAAGAAACTCATGTTTCTTGAATGAACCCTGATGAAATGTTTTGCCCTCAGGTCTGATATTTCATCTCAAATACACTAAAATCTATAAAATTTGGTGAAATGATGGTATATTATTTTGTACCACCTGAAGCTCTCAGAATTAAACACGTTTACACTAGACCATTCATTACTCTGCTTGGTGTGTTTCAGTTTGCTTCTTCCCATCAAAATATAAAGATGACTTGTGAATAGAAAAAAATCCCACTTAAACTTAAAGGACATAGAGGCACAAAGCACAGAGGCACGCAGATAACACTTCACACTTAGCAATCTCCTGAAGTTTCTACACTCAGTTAGTTATCCTGTGCCTTGCTTCTCAGCTATGTCCCATCTAGCAGCAGCAACACCAAAAGCCAACTCTGTTTTGTTTGCTTCATTGATGCCTGGGTATTAGTATCAATCCTAATTAGATCTTCTAATGCATATTCTACTGCTTAGCTGTACATTGCAATCATGACTGGTTTGGTCATACTGTGTTTTATAGGATGCATTGTGTGCAACCAATGTGATTCCATGACCAATACAGAAGGAATGAAACCAGGTCCTGAGCTGTCACCAGGTAACAAGAAACTGTATTCAACACATAACAGAAAATGCAGCAACAAAGCCCCTAAAAGTGCAGCCCTGGAGAGTTCTCTATGATGATATACTCAGGAGCCTCCATATTCTAAGAGCTTTGCTGTCCATTTGCTCAACATTCTGAATGCAGGCACAAGTTAGGGGTCATCCAGCAAACCTCTGTGTCCCCTTGGTAAGGCTTTCTAGCTGCCTAGATGCATTTTGGTTTCAAACTCTGGGAGGTTTTGCAAGAGGTGTTGAAGTATGGTTGTTCTCTTACAAGGTGAAAGAAATTTGGCTGTTTTTTTCTGAACCAGCTAAGCTAAGAATAGTTTTGACTTTACAAGGAGCTGCTACCAAAGTGAATGGCAATATTTCTGTGAGAGAACTGTAAGCCATGTTCCCATGAGATGGTATCACCTGATGGTCTAGAGTCTGATTTCTATATATTTCTTTTTGCTATTTTTTTTTATATAGCAAAACACTTCATCATTTTTAATAGTCTTATTAACTTCAGTGGGATTGCTCATACACCTTAATTTATATATGCCCTTAAATTCTTTACTGAACTGAGTTATATAAAGTGTCCTAAACAGACAAGCTCACTCATGCTTCTCATTTTACAAACTACATGTTTGGTTTTTAACTACTATTTCTCCTGTGTTTATTTCTTCTGTGAAGGAAGCAAAGGCTGGTTGGGTTTTTTTTAAGAGCTGTCTAGCTTGCCATTGAACTTTTCTTCAGAAATTACTTTCTTGAAGAACAGCCATAAGAGTGTAGAGTGTGTTTTTATCTCAGGAAAGCATATCCCATACTCACTTTAATCAGGAGTGAAGTATTCAGACCTCACTATTATGCTTGCAGGATAGTGAGGTTTAAAAAGTACTCAGCAGAAAGAGTTTATCAGCCTTTATACTGGTTTCAGCTTGGGCTCTTTCAAGCTTAATCTGAGTTTTCATGGAGTTTTCTAAATGTTTTCCTACAGTTTTATGTCCTATTTGACCCTTACAACCAGACATACAATGACAAGGGAACCTCCAAATACATCCTCCTAAATTTTTTTCCTTAACTAATACAAGGCCCTAGAAAAAGCTTCTGTCATATCTATGAACAAACAGCCATAAAGCTTTCATTTAAGTATCCAGGCAAAGAATGACAGGTCATTTGTACTTTTGCTCCATCTCAGGCTGCTGTTTTAATTATTTCATTGGGTTTGGGGGCTTTTTTTTCCCTTTACAGTCATTTTAACTGTCACAAAACCACTGTATTCCACGGTTTCTCTCTGCTTTTGTGACAGAGTGATGAGTAAAGTCACTCCAAAGTTCCTTTGTTCTGTTTAGAGCAATGCAAAAGGGGTTTGTCTACAATCTGTCTTATGAACAGACAGAGCTGAGCACACACACAGCAGCCTGCAGTTCTGCATCATCACTGCTGGAGATCCAGAATGCACACACAGGGGTTTCTCTCTGCATCTCTGGGTGTTCCATGTGATAGGTTCACATTGTGATATGTTCATTGATATAAATGTTCAACATTTATACCTCTTTTTTTTTTTTTGAGAAAACTCAGCCAGTGTGACTGTCTTTGGCTCACATTTTACACAGTTTGTACTCGTTTTGGGCCTGCCATTCCCATTTACCACCCAGGTTGTGTTTTATTTGGAGGCACTTTCATGCTGCTCTTCTGTATTTCAGATGAAAGGAAAAGGAATAGCTGGTTTCCAGTGTCCATAGGACAGTGGCCTGACATTTCCCTTGCAGTGTGGGACTGGAGCTGGCACTATAGCACATAGAACTACATTTGCACCATAAATTGTTTAAACACTCTTAGTTATCACAAGAACAGGACATGTATTTGCTGGGACACATACAAAATTACTTAAATTTAAACTACTACCTTCTCTTTTGACCCTAAGGCATGTGAAAAGCACCCCTCATGATTTGTGAAACGCCACAAAAATGCTGTTTGAGCCCAGATTTCTTTGCTTGTTTCTGTATTTGTGTATAAATGCACACATTTTTATGCTGACCTGGTTTTTGGATCAACACATGCCCAGTTTTCCAGCTGCAATGCACGGGAGGTTAATGCTCAGTGTCTCTCAAAAAGAAGAATTCTTGTTTAAAAGACCATTTATACATTTCAGGAGTTAGATGCTTTTGCCTCAGGATTCCTGCACTCCAGCTGTAATTTCAGGGAAAGACAGAACAGATACATAGTCTAAATAGTCATCCATGGCATGAAGAAGAAAAACAGAATTCCTATCAGAACCAAAAATGCTAAGGAAATATGAATATAAATATATGGCAGGATTCTCCACTGTGTAAATACTTATTTCAACAAAACTATGCCAATTTACAACAGAAGAGGATTTCCAGCTCCTGGCAAAAAAAAAAAGGAGGTGTAGTAGCCTAGATATTTTTGTATTTCTGTATGTAGTATTGGAAATTTACTCATTTCTAGTATTCTAGTTCATCTATCTATTTAAAATAAAAATAAAAATTAAAAA
>NW_008585441.1:19488-25037 GCF_000691845.1 Merops nubicus | reverse complement strand
CAAAGGTTTTGCTCAGGTCCAGGTAAACGACATCGGTTGCTCACCCCTCATCTATTGATGTTGTGACCTTCTCATAGAAGGCTACCAGGTTTGTCAGGCATGATTTGCCCGTGGTGAAGCCATGCTGAGTGTACCCAATCACCTCTTCACTAGCCTTCTGTCTCAGCAGTGCCTCCAGGAGGATCTGCTCCATGACCTTACTGGGCACAGAGGTGAGACTGACTGGCCTATAGTTCCCTGGTTCTTCCTTCTTACCCTTTTTGGAAATGGGGGTTATGTTTCCCCTTTTCCAGCCAGTGGGGTCTTCACCAGACTGCCATGACTTTTGGAATATAATAGAGAGAGGGTTTAGCAACCTTATTCAAATTGTGATGTGTTCTAAAATATAACTTGTCCATACTAGCCTTCCTAGTTGTTTTCTAGTATCAGTAATCTTCTGTGAAGGTCTTCTCATACTGTTACAGTCTGTTAGGTAGACATAACCAGCAGTTCTCCTCTGGACAGACAGTGTAGCCTACCTTTTGTGTGTACCCCCTAGAAGGCTTTCTTGTTCTCCATCTTCCCTAGCCACTCAAACATCCAGACAAAACGAAAACCCTTGCTTCCTAGGGGTTCAGCAATATGGCTGAATGCAGTGTAACTGAGAAGCAGGAACTGAAATGCATATGGGAACAAGAAGGAACAAATACCTTGGGCATAAGCTTGCCTGGGAGTTTCCAATGCTGTGATCAAGCATAAGCAGATAGCATCTGTGATCAAAGCTTTAAGCAAAAGTATTGGCAAAAGTGGAAGATTATTTTTAATTATCTTTTGTTCTTGGCAATTTGTTTATTTGTGTTTCTCATGGATGTGATGGCACAAAAGGACAAGCACAGTCATTTATTGTGTTTTGTTTTCTCCTAAGGTGATCCAAGCAGTCTAACCCAATAATTTCTCCATTACAGCCATAACTTGAACCATGGCTTAACTTTTTGGAAAGAAGAAAAAAGCAGATTCTGAAAACAGTCACTGAAGTCCTTCTCCATATTTCTCCTCTAATTTTGTCAAGCTTCATGTCCCACTCAGTGTTATGTTTTGCCTTCTCTGCCACGTAAAAGGAAATATGAGAAGCAGTGGATGGTGACAGATTTGCAGGCTTGCCTACCTGCTTTTGCTTGTGGCTGAAACTGTCATGATGCTGCCTTTCTTCTGACTATCTGTGCTTCCACACACCTTTTTTTCTCAAAATATTGGTTTTCCTACTCATGGGAAGTTTCCATCTTTTTTGGGCACAGATGGGAAGGGTAAGAATCCCAGAGGTTGTTTCTCTCCTTCCTCAGAAATAGATCACTTCGTTCAAGGGCCTGCTTTGCTGATTGGCCGAGTAAAGGCTTAAATGTACCTCTTTTCTTTTTTTCTGTTCACCCGCTTGCAAAGCCCTTCCTTATCTTCTTGTCCCCATAGTCAGTGAACTGTTTGTAGAAAGCTGAACAGCTTCAACAGAAAAAAAATCAAGGCCATAATATGATGAACACTCTGTTCTGCCAAAAGGACAACTTGGTCATTGTTTGTCGTTTACCTCTCTCTCCAGCCCACTCAGTTGTACCAGCTCAAGTTTGTTGCATCTGTAAAGAACAAGAAAGATTGACTTGGTTAAAAACATTCCCCTCTTTTTTTTTTTTTTTTTTTGTTTGGTTTGGTTTGGTTTGGTTTGGTTTTGGTTTTGGTTTTAGTTTTAATCCTTAACCCTACAAGCAATTTTAATACCACAGCTGGGGAAGCAACTAGGAGGGAGAGCAGAGCCACAGAAATGCGGGTGTGAGTTATACTAGCATCACCATTGAAAGAGAGGTTCATTGAGCTGTGACTTCAGATAGCTCCACCTCAAACACCTGATAGCTTTGTGGATAGACCACTGTCCAGAGATTTACAGGAGAGAGTACAGGTGTTAAGTCCTCCATTGGTCTTCTGAGTCTGAGCATCACACTAAAAAAAACACCCCAAAGTGAAAACAAACAGACAAACCTTTGTTTGTTTACAAAACGTGACAGAAACTCTAAAATTTGAGGTAGTACGTTTTGGATTGAACAGAATGTTCCATTCCACTTGGAGAGATTTAGGTTGTTGTTGTTGTTGTTTTTTTTATTTTTCTTTTTTCTCTGGAGTTACTGAAAGGCAGCTATGTTATCAAACAGATATGCTACTCTGTGCTCAGCAAGCCTGCCTGCCCTGAACTCCTCCAGGTCCTATCAAATGAAGTGCAGGCAGAGATTGAAAATTATTGGCTCAGTGAACATCACTCAGGTCAGATCTGACATCCACCTGTGTCAGAGAATTCTAACATTACAAAGCTGAAGCAGAATCCTGGCAGTCTCTGGCTTTCAATTAACCAAAATGTATCTGGAATGACTAGCCTGCGGTGCTTGCACACAAACATAACAAAAATTTTTGCCTTCCAAAAGAACTCTGCTGTGATTAGAAGGAGATGTCATTCTATCAGTTATTCACCTGAATCAATGGGCATTCCCTCTAATGCTTCGCAAAGCAGGACCATCTGTTTAGCAGGATCAATGCATTGTAATTTTATCCCAAATACAGCCAGTCGAAGAGGAAACTTTGCCTTTTTGCGAGATGTAGAGTAAGGCATTTGATCATGTTGGGTCACTGCTTACTTCTTGTAAAGTTGTTCAGCTCAGAAGTAGTTTTGGTTTCATTTGGGCTTTCTTCTGACTGAACAGATGAGTCTTAGCAATGAAGCAGTCTCTCTTTTCTCTACAAACAAAACTCAGACACATATTCTAAACACCACTGAGTTACAGGTTTTCCAAGAACTTCGTGATCGCCTTCTCTAAGGAAGGCTTTGGCAATATATCCCTGAATTAGAGGCAAAGTGTAGTTTTCAACAGAGAGCTTGCTCCTGAGTGAAAATGGCATACTATTTCTCTATGTCAATGTGCCCTGTTTCAATGCCTCACCTGATGCTGCCAGCAGAGTTAGGTTGAGCTCATTCAGCCTCTCTCCCAGCCTAGCAGATTCAAGGGACAAAGAGCCCTGCCACCATTTACCAAGTGGGCGGCAAATGCCACGGTCTGGCTTGAATAGATGAGTCTGTAGGGGCCACATTCAGGCACTGGACTTTTTTTGATGTTTAAGACACATGTTCCTAGGTGTCTTTCTACTGTTAGTTAGGAAGTCATCTAAGGTACTTTGCGCTATGACAACGATGATGATGCATAGGTAAAAGAAGTGATGGTAAGATATGGAACAATATCTATTATTACCTATAATAAATGGTCCAGATGATTGGTTGTCTGCTTTCTCTGTGCCATCAGGAGCACTGAAACATGACCAGAAATCGTTGCTGAATAAGTAAAACCGAGAAGCAAATTCAGATGAAAACAGAATTCACCAAAGAGCAGTTTCCCTAATATGAACTGCTCATTGACAGTTATTTTTAGACAGGGACATCCCAGGCCCAATCCGTTTGACTCTCGGCAGATGCTTTCCACATCAAACGGATTCAGCTCATGTTAGAGGCAATGAAACCTCCCACCAGCACCCCTCCAAGCTGGCTCAGGGCCCATCGTGAGCCATTCCTTCTCTTCCACTTGGTTCTTTAATTCAGACTTGACAACCTGGGATGCAGATTTAAATCCAACTGCAGGACAACTATTAATAAGCCGACAAATGCTGAGGATGAGAATTCTCAGCGAATTTAAAGCTGAGGGATGATTGCCAAGAAAATTTGGCTCTCACTCCCCTGTTGCTTTGATGCCCTTGCTTTCCATTCTCACAGCCTAAGAAAACACTTTTCCCTCCTCTCTGCTCTCTCCCTAATCTCCCCAGGTACAAGCAGTGGAGGATATCAATCCCTCTTTCAACAGCTGCCCAAACCTGCCTCTCCTCACTTGTCAGCCAGTTCTTCCTGTCTTTTAATGGTTCTGGCAACATCTTACTCTTCACGGCTCGATTCCCACCACTGCTGCCAGCCTGGAGAGCAGGCTAGACCCAGGGTGGGAACAAGACAGGCAGCACTGGGCCCAAGACTTGCAGGTCCGCTTCGTATGGCAGAAGTGGATGGCTGGGCAGAGCAGCGCAGCACCCTTTCAAAGGACACCATATAGCATCTCTTCTTGAAAGGCTGTGTTGACCCTGCCTGTAAAGTTCACAAAACAGGCGCAGGAAAAGTTATAGAAGCAAGCATATAGTAGAGAGGAGAGCTCTAAACCAACTTTGTCCTCCAAATCAGGAATTTCCAGGTAACCATAAATATTTACAGCTTGGGTTGCAAGAACATAAATTCAGTTAAATCATTTGGCTGTGCAATGGTTGTGGGAGGATTTTATTTTATTATTATTTTATTTTATTTTAGGTGTTTTGTGTTCCAGTAATTACATTTTGGGTTTTGGGTTGGGTTTGGGATTCTTCTGTTTTTCCCAGAAAGGCTGAAATAACTTGTTTCAACAGTCCAGGAAGAAGAAACTGGTGGATCTTTGGTTTTGAAGAAGTGAACATCTCTTAAAACGTTAACCTAAATTGAAAAGGAGAAGACCACATCATAAGGTTAAACAAAACCTTTCTGTTCAAGGTAAAACAAGCATTCTGGGTTGAAGCAGTCTGAAATTTGTTTCTCCATCTGCTGTCTAGCAGAAAGAAACAAACTCTTAGAAAAGCTGTTGGATTTGAACCAAAGTTTATCCCCTCCAGTTTTTCACCCATTATTTGATGAGCTTCAGTAGCCAGTGTGGTTCCCCAGACATTTTGAACATCTTGCTTTGAGCTAAAGTCTTCCTAGGCTCTGGTGTCAGTACACCCAAGGATTCAGGGGATGGCAGCTACTCTCATTTACAGAAGCCAACCACCATGTAAACACTAGCCTGAGAGTGGCAGAGGACAGCCCTGCATCTAGAGGACTCTTCTGTAAAACATATCTAAGTTATGACTATGTCTTTTTCTATCAAGGGATTATTCTCTTCCTCCCCATGCCTATGGCAAAATTCTCTTCAGTCTCAATGGCAGCAGCGTTACCCTGACAACATTTCAGCAACCAGCGGGGCCAGCTTGAAGTTGGTGTTCTGGCACTGGAGGGAGAGTTTCATAACCATGCAGCACTGTAAACTATACCAAGGGGGAACCTCCTCCTTGCCTTCCTCTTTGTCTGTTTCCTCAAGCAGCATAGCTGCTGACAGGCATGCCAGGGACATGGCTGGCAAGCAGTGGGAGATGCTGTTTCACTGGCAATCAGTGACTAGAAGAGTGTATTTGTTTCTGCTTGCTTCCCATGAAATATTATTGATCTGAGTGTGCCATCAAAGAGCTAGAACTATGAGCTGTGAAACCAAAAATCCTACTGCAGGAATTGCAAGACCATTTGAAGAATTCACCTTTTCTGTCCCTGTGAAACAGGACACCAGGCCAGTTGTGCAGCAATATGGATCAGACCTCCCTCACTCCCTGAGGGAGCCTGGCTCCTTGGCAGGAGTTTTGCTGGCACTGCTGAAAGCAGCACTTTGACTGGTGCAAGCTGATGAGTCTTCTCTCTGCTGTTCTTCTGCAGCCGACCTCTGATC
>NW_008585441.1:0-19457 GCF_000691845.1 Merops nubicus | reverse complement strand
GCTGAATCTCTCTCTGCTTCCTGCTGGAGGGTAATTCCTTCAGACACCTCCCACAGCATGGACCAAACAGATTGCTAAAAGCCAGCCAGCTGAGGAAATAATACCTAACTCGGATGGAAAGCTTCAGGGCTAACTTATCCCTACACTAAAAACACGTACTACACCAGCTTCAAGATCCAGCTGCCCTTTTATGTACAAAGACCATGCTCCAGCAAAGCACTTCACTGCCTGAGCACTTGCCTCCTCCTATGTTTTGAGTCATTTATAGTGACTTAAGAGTGTTGCTGGATCAGGGCCTGTTTTTCCTTAGCTGGCCCTGTTCTCAGACCCCATAATTAATTTATTTGGTATTAGATGACTCCTTTTTGATATGTTTTTTTTTTTTTTTTTCCTGCTTTGAATAATAATGTTGTCATTGGTCCTCCAGGTCTTAATCCCAATGACTACCAGGGCATCCATAGGGCAACTGTGCACGGCCATTTCACTATGTGCTGCATGTGCTGATGTGAAAGGACAGAGTGCAACAACCCCCATACTGGCACTAACTTCACACCTGTTCTAAAAATTTAGTGAGATCAGGCCTTGCAGCCTTTGCTAATGAACAAGGGTGAGTCCTTGCTGATGCTGGTGAAGATGGAGCTGGGGAGAAACAGTCGTGAATGGGCAGCAGGGTTGGTTTGAAAGTTTGGGGTTGCTTTGAGCAACACAGGCTTGTCCTCTTGACCCCACTATTCCCGCAGTGACCCTGTACATATTACATGACTGAGGAACTGGAAACAAGTTATGAAAGTGGTGAAAGCAAGCACCTGCCACCTTTTTCACAGCCACACACATTCCTCCACAGCCTAGTGGTGTCCCACCACTGAAGGGTAGGGTATACAGCCTTGTTACCAGCTGTACTTAGGGAACAGACTCACACCAAGGTTATGTGGTCACTGAGCAGACCCCAAGTAAGAGCCAGCCCTTGCTTTAGTGCATTTGTGGTTTGCACTGCTAAGATGGAGGAGGAACAGAGAGGTACACAGCATTGAAAGCAGTTGTGAACGGTCATGTGACACCCTATGCCGGATGTGTCTGACAAAAGGGGGAATACACACATGTATGTGCTCTCTGGGATTATTCTTTGCTTGACCCTTCCCTCCCCTCATGTCTTTTTTCGTTCTGCCCTCTCACAGGGTCATTTATTGGTCTGAATACTCACCAGCTACTCTTTTTTTTCCCTTTTTCCTCCTCTTCTATGCATTTCACAATTTTTGCAAAGCACAGCAAGGCCATGATTCATCAAGAGTCCCATGATATGGGCCACAAGGAAGCAAGGTGATTTCACCCAGCAACACATGTGACAGTCAAATGCTGCTGCTGATCTCCTTCAGAGAGTGTTAATGGCCACTGTGAAGGTCTGGATGATAATCTGAGGGACTTGAAGTAGATAAAGGAAGAAAGATGGAAAAAATAAAGAAATATTGTCCATTTTTTGTCTCAAGTCAATCTTTCTTTTCTTGCTGCGACAGCTCAGCTTTATAGCAGAATGCTGTTAACTTATATTTATTGAACAAAAATGTTACCAGGGAAGGTACCACTTCAGTACTGAATACACTGCTGAAGCAGCAATCTGTAACATAAAAATCTGTAAAGAAGTCCAACCAGGGTGCTGCTATCAGACCAAGCTCTTCATCGTACTCTGCAGTTGGTAAGATAGAAGGACACAAATAAAAATGTTTGTCCTCCCAGAACGTGGCATGAAGTTAACTCCAGCAAGAACTGAACTGAAGAAGAAACCCAAAAAATGGCAAGGGTTTTATACTGCTGTCAGATAGGTGCATTCTCTGTGGACCTTCCCTGATTTACATCAGCCCAAGATCTCATCCATAGCAAAGCATTCCTGGTGTAATGGCCCAATGCTCCCACAAAGACTAGCAGTCACTGCTCTTATATTTACCTAGCAGTTCAAGTAGGACAATCTGAAAAAAAGAGAATCCACCTTGGTTTCTGATAAATAGGGTACTGGAAGCTGCACAGTAAGCCATCTCATGACACGAGCTGGAAAGCGATTTTATTCTGCAAATTCTTCTATTTCCCTTAGCTGTGTATGAGGGTCTTTGCAATGGAGACCACGGCTCCATTTCCTATATATTACACCTTCCTCTAAATTAGCCCACTATGTGAGAATAACAGAGTCCAGGGCTTTGAAGCAATCTTTTAAAAATATATTTCACTAGCAATAAAACTGCAGCTTTTTATAAACCAACGAGGGAAAATAAACCAAAAGCATCCAGAAAAAAATACAAAATTTAAGAACAACAACAACAAAAACATATAAACAATTTTTTAATGTCTCTCTGTTTGTATTTGAAAGTCATGAATACATTTTACTATTGTACAGCTCTATAAATTATCATACAGACCTTGTTGCTGCACAGAGGACAAATATTCAGCTTTGTGATTTTGCCTGCATTATACTCTAACAGTTTGCAAGCAGCTTCAAACTGTCTTGGTTTTCCTAAGTCTTTCCTCTAAATTTGGAAATTCTGCTGAAAGTAGCTGTCAGTCAATTTGAATTTTTCTCAGGATCTAGCGCAGGGCAAATAGTTTTAAAAGTGAGAGCATACACAACACACTTCCACACACATTTAAACTCTGAAGGGGTGCATTTTTTCGTAACATGCTTTTTGTGTATATAGTAACAGCCAGGGGTGGATGTTATAAAGCCATTACTCCTTCACAAAGTGGGCACTTCTGGTACCTGAGCAGGCTCAGAAATTTCTGAGAGTAGTATTTCTGAAAATTTTTCTGTTACTTTTTCCAATTTCCTTCAGATTTTAATTTTCTTCTTTCTAAAGCATGATGACAGAGGTTTTGAAAAATATGTCAGGTGTTAATTTGATTCTTATTTTTAATGGAAGCACCATAACTTGGATCTCAGCATTTTAAAATTCACTAGAAAAGTTGGTGTGGAATTCTTCTCAAGGAGGCATTTTAACAAGCTATTTCCTCATTGGTAATTATTTTTTAAATTATAAAATTACACCATTCCAAACATTCAAAGAAAAATCAAGGAAATATCAAAGGAAACCTTTGTAATTTTTTTTCTTTGATTATGGTCTGATACACTATTGCTTTTGCATGATGTAGACATTTCATAATTAGGTGTAAGGACTTTTGTACATAGTGCATAGTGAGCAAAAGTTCCCATGATCACATTCTTGGTGTTCAATGCATCATGCAGTGGAGTCCCAGTCTCTCTCAAGCCTTTATTAGCTACTAAAATAGAGATCAAATAAATGTAATACTGCGTTAGTGATTTTTTATCTGTCGCTGGAGCACAGTTAGAGGTCAGGCTCACCATCTAGAGATGATGTTTCCCTGTGAATGCAGCTGTCCATTATCCATGCTAAAGGCCTTTAGATTTTCCAGCTTTTCTACTTCCATAGCCAGTTCTATGCAAAGACGTTATACACAGAAGGCAGTATCTGTATTACTAATAGACTAGCCAAGCACCAAGACCCTAGTGTTGCGGTCACTGCCCCGAACGAAAGACCCTCCAGTTCTTGACTATTGGCACTGAAGGTGCTTAACTGTGATCCTATGGACAGGTAGTAGTGCACTTGCTGAGATACAAACAGCCCTGGCAAGAGGAACAACAGACACTGGTACTCTCACTTGGCTTGTCCACCCACCAGCAGCACCTCAGTAAGCTGCTCCACATCCATGCCTTCCACCCCTCATCTACTGCCTACACAGTAAGCAGAGGTGTTTCCCAAGTGGACAGAAGTTGGTGAATATTTTGCCCCATCTGCATTTTTCAGTCAGCTCTGTGTTTCCCTCCACACACCAGATCTCTCTTGCTCTTTTATCACTTAAAAAACATCTGTTTTGGAAGAAATTGCAAAATTGGTATTATCTGTTCAGTTTGATTATTACCAGTCATTGCACCACATTTTATGGTCTTGTATGTATGAAACATACACAATCTGATGTTATGTGCACATTTTTACAATCAGTTAGATCTTTTATGTGACACAATGATGACTCAGCTAATCAATGCCTTGCCCATTATGTTTTTGTTTAGGAACCAGTCCACTCCTTAAGTTGATTTCCAATATATGCATTCACCCATGGTCTTTGCTCACATTGAAGCAATCCAGCTGCCAGATAGATAGGTCCATATGAACAAGTGAAAATGGGATTGTCCTTTTCACATCTTATCCTGGCTGGAAAATAAAGCCGGCTGAAAGGATGTTAAGGGATCATTCAAAATTATCTCCTGCAATATACTGTACTAGTAAAGTGTTTTAGGTTATTGTTTTTTCCTTTCTATTTATTTATTTAGTTAGTTGGTTATTTTACACATTCATTCAGAAGTTCTTTTAAAAATATTAAAGTGTAGCCAATATAGTGTTTACCATGCTTGCATTCCTTCCTAGCCTTAGGTCTTCCAAGAAAATGATATGTGACATTTCATGATACATGTATTAATTTTAACTTGGGAAAGAAAATAATGTTTCTGAACAAAGAAGTAAATATATACAAAACCATCTCATAAATATTTTTCTAGGTTTGATGGAAAGTCATATCGTTCTGCTGAAGTAATGTTGCCTTTTCAGAGGTTTCACCAGAAACTGCTTGATGTATTACACTGCTCAGAGGGAAAAATCTAGGAAAAAAAAATCAGAACTGATAAGCTAGACCTCTAGATGCTGGCTTTACGATGGTCAGATTATCTGTGGACAGAGATATCGTCAATCAGCAACCCTTACTGAGGATTTCTGGTATGAAGACTTTTATATACATACTATGGGTATCTCCATATGAAGGGAAGAACCTGACAAAACTATTACATTTTATCTTTGTTCCAGGAAAAGGGGCCAATTCTCAGCTGCAATACTTTGGAGAATTTCCTGTCTGGTAGTTCAGAAACTGCCAAAAGCAGGATGTAGAAGCCAGAAAGTACACTGCTGTCATTGGCCCAAACAAACAAACAAACAAAGATCTCCAACAGAAAATAACTCTCCCCAAAATAAAAATAGTTCTAAAAGATCAACAAAAACAAAAATGGACCAGATTTTTAATGAGAGTTTGTGTTTTACATATCATGTGGCTAGACATAGCTTTTGGAAACAATCCAGCTCAGCCCACTTTTCTCCACCATCTGTCAGCAGTAGGTTTGCTGACTGCAAGAGTTTAGAGGCAATGCGTAAAAGTCGAGTGTTAGACAATCGAGTTTAAACATGACAAGAGCAGGGAAATTCAAAGGCTTCATGATGTCATGTGCTAACACTTGACTGTTGTGAGAAAAAGAGGAGGAGAAGGATAGCACATTACAGAGAACTGGGTCATTCACCTTTAGGCTGAATTCTCTGGCTCTTATCAGTTTGTCCTAAGAACCCAACATTATTTAAACATGTGGTTGGAAGTGTTTATTTTAGACATAGGCCAGGGTGATTTGGGATGCTGATTTAGATGTGGGCTATGGCCCCAGGTTTAGATCTGCTGACAGGCCAAGTCACATTCTAGAGAACTGAAAACTTCTGAGATCATGATATTAGTCACAAAGCTGGGGGCCACCAGAACAAGAGCTGGCTGTGAGTTTTATGCCTTTTGTCCATATTGCAAGAAGGGTTGGAGCAGAGTGATCCAAAATCCTTGTATCGGCCCCATTTATAGACAAGTACCTCTACTAAATCTTCCCACCTTTGCTGTGGGTCTACAGCAAAGATGAATATGTTAATCATCTGCTCACCTCTAGATTCCCTTGACTTACACAGGCATGCCAACTCAATGAGAATGAAGTGGACTAAGGAGGGAGCAGTCTAGCCCACAAAGGCCTGTTCTCAGAGGCTTCGTTTGGAGTCGGAACTCTGAACAATTCTCCAAAGATTCTGGTTTGCTCCAAACAGAACCTGGGGAAATGGATCCACTCTCTAGGAAAAACAGGATTAGGGTGAAAAACTATTTCCCGTGCGAAATGGGGGAGTATTTCTATCTCATAGTTAGACCTTGACTGAAGAGTTAGTTATTTCCTAAAAATTTCCTCCTGAAGGGCATGCTATCAGAATGAAACTCAAAATGTCTGCAAACATGATATATAGAAGAGATACAGGAGATTAGGAGGTTGGGAAAATGCACACTATGAACAGAAGTATACCTACTGAGCTTGCAAAGGTAATTATAGTATTTGGACTCATTTAAGTTATTGTAAAAGGTTCTTTGAGAAATGTGTTTCTCATCTGGTCTTAAGCAGCAGGCAAAGGGATTTCTTAAGCCCTCTGAACAGGACTATGTTGGAAAGAGCTCAGTCCAGTCTAGTTACACTGGCTGCTAAAATTACAACCAGTCTGGGAGCTGGCTATTAAAACCTCTTGAACAAGCTGTGTTTTCTCCTGATGCTCATTGCTTGGCTGCTTGGAAATCCTGTGCTTGGTCCAGCAAACGGCTCTTACTTTTCCTCCTCTCACACGCTGCTCTGGCTTGATGCCGAAGTTGCCACTGCCTTGTACACGTTTGGTGCTCTGTTTTGGATCCACCACATCTGCCAGCCTCACCTCTGGTATTCAGTGGAAGGCGGAGTCCTGCTTTCAAAGGCTATTTTCTGTCTTTTCCAGTGAAAAGATACAGAACAGGAAGCTCCTTGTGTCCCACTGTACTGCCAGAGTCTGGTCCACTGAGGGACACCACCTGAGGAAAAGCAAGAACAATGTCTTCACATGATTTTGTTTCTTGGCACAAGAAGCTATTTGTAGGTTTTACCTAAACTAACTGTCTGTGGATTTGCACCATCGGACATGACAGCAGAGCCCAGCCTCACAAGCCACAGACTACCAGAAGTCTTCTCAGTGGAGTATGAGTAGGGGACTGGATTGGCACCTGTGGACCGATTTTGATGTGGTGCCATGCCTAGGATCTGTATCACTAAAAATCCTTATCAAAAGTGTGGACAAAATTTACTGCATACCTGTCGTAATCAGTTTTAAAATCACATTTTCCTTGGTTTTGTTCAGTTTTTTTTTTTTTTTTTTAATGGTAGGAGGGTGATCTTAGATCAAAGTTATAAAGCCTTAAGACACCATCTGAAACTTATAAACTCTCCGTTTTGTTTTGCATTTAGATAATTAAAAGATTACAAACTATCTATGTATTTTAATTGGGATTTAAAAAATTGCTTCCAGTCACATACCTTGTAAACTAAGTTCCATTGAGCAGTAAAGTTTATAAAGCTCAGTTAAAACAACTTTTGAAACTTTTTTTTTTTTAATTAAATGAAATACTGACAAACTAGTGAGTATTGTAATCAGGCAGAAACTCCTGCCTGAGGAGAAAAAAAAAAATCTATATTTTAAAAAAATAAAAAATTGAAAGTTCTTTGTTTCCATTAATATACATTCCTGTTTTGTCATAACCTACAAAAGTCACCATGACAAGTGACTAAAACACAGAGAAGTGATTTCACTATTGAATTCTAACAGTTTAAGAAATCCCAAAATAGCTATGCCTGGTTGCCTCTAGGCATGTTCATACAGCAGGTAGGCTGGCTCTCAGGAGCAAACCCTGTTGTGGAAACCTCCACTCAACATTATGAGGGACATACAATGACTCTGTCTCTTCTGTCATGCAGTAGCAAACCACTTACCACAATCTTAAAGGGAGGTCAGAAATGCTGAGGAGAAGAAGCCCGCATTTACCTTTGAATGAAGCCCAAAAGCACAGGGCATACCAGCACACTACTGAAGCTTGCCAACAAGCGGCAATGAGTCTGGCCACAAAATGAGTACTGCCAACATCATCCTTTGAACCACCTGGCAAGCTTAGTCACATTGTTCCTGGAGTTGACACAGCTTCCCCAGTGCATAAGAGGGACAAACCTGCCTGCTTACAGCCAGATCAGCAGTATCTGAACATGCACCAGAAGTGGAGATCCACAGAAGAGATCGTGGCCACAGTGCATGCTGCAAGCCCCTACTGAATTTCTCTTCTCTTGATGTATCCTACACAAAATTGCTGAGCTCTCTGAGATATGGAATATGGCCAAGTACCATTTTGTTGAAAAGTGGAGATGGAGACATATAAGATTCATACACAGATTTCTAAAGTGGGTGCTGCTTAAATGGCAGAAGGAAAACCTAAGTGCTTGTTATAAGTTGAGCCAGAACATTTATCAGTTTTACTATTTACTTCCAACATTTTCAACATTTTGAATTTAAATTTCTTTAATTTATTTTTTAAAAGCATAATCAGAGCTTGTGTATATGAACATAAAACCTGATAGATCTGTGGAACTACCGAAGAAGCCAACAGAGGAATATGAGCTTGTATCTCTCAAGAATCCCAGCTGCAACTCTTACATGATTTGCAGGACTTTCTGTTTTATTTAATAATTATGTAGCAAGCTAAGGCTTGCTTAAAACTACCTAAATGGTGGATTAATCTAAACTAATAAAGAGTTTTTACACATTCATTAATGTCTATGTGAAACAAAAATCATCATTGTATCCCTGGTCACAAAAAAATGGAACAGAAGAGAAGTCTTATTTTGTTCTAACAAAGTGGGTAAGGAAGGAGTGGGGTACAAAGGTCAGTGAGCATGGAAAAAAGTAAGACAAAATCACTAAAAAAACACACAAATTGCTGTCGTATTGTGGAAAAATGTGAAGGCTAAAAGTAGGCCGGTCCTTCTAGAACCTTCAAACTTCCTGTAGGTAGAGTGGTGAACCAGTGCTAGCATGATAACAAACAAACAGAAACTTAACCAATCATCAGCATAAAAATGTACAAAGTTGTCTAATGGATTTTACATGTGTAAATTAGAAAAGGTGCTCACCTGACACTATGTGACTTTCTCCAGCTGGTTGTTTTGATCACTAGCCCAATTCTGACCACTGGGATTCACAGCAATAAGAATTAGCCCATGCCGCAGACCCTCTGCTGTTGTCACTTCTGAACACAGACAGCAACAGAGTTTTCCTGTTAATGTCATAACATCACTTCTTTAAAGGATGTGGACTTTAGCAGGAGTAAGAGTTGGCATGAAGGAGGGAGACTTTATCTGCTAAAACACTGTAAAGAAGATGAGGTGTATGTGGAAGAGTGGTGAAAGAGTGTGAGTCATACCAGGTAGTAAATTTCAGATAAAATAGACTAAATGAGAACTGTTATTTTACACAATTTGCATCAAACATAATCTTGATCAAGCTCATAATCTCGATCACTGTTACTGTCTCTCTGTATAGCAAGACAGATTATAGTAAACTCCATGTTGCTTACTCTCTTCTCAAGTAGTAGCCTTGATTAAAATGTTGACCTCAATCAAGTTAAAAGATGTATGGCCAAGAGGATTTCCTCCTCTAGATATGGTGAATCTTCTGGAGAGCAAAGTATAATGAGAACTGAGTCAGGCTTTCTGGATCTGGCTAAGGAAAGAGCACATAAATAGTTCCCAAAGTAACTGCTGAACTGTAGCATCTTCACAAGATTATTGCATCCCAAGAGTTTTAATTTAGTGTTACAAATGTAGAAAACCATGCTCAAACTGTGACTGCATTACTTTGCACTGCTTTAATCCCAGCAGTGCTGTCCTTTGGGGAAGTGCTCCTGATCTCCGTGTCTGCAAAGCATGGCCATGATTCCAATGATTGGTAACTTAAAAGTCTTGTCAGAAGAGTCAGAGGAGCAGATAGAAAGAAAGACAGCTGCTCCAGTATGGCAAAGCATAAACAAAGTAAAGGTCCAAGAAAACCTCCTTCTACTCAGTGTCGACGAGGAAGTCAATGCTCAGTGGCCATTGTGAAATGGAGAGTCAGGATCAAGGGCTATCTCAGCAACTACCTCAGATGGGTCCTGAGATAAAGGTCTCGGTGCTGGATTGTCTCTTCAATGAATCCAGGGCTGAAGTCAGTGGGAATCAACTGTGATTGGGGTCTCTTAGTAATAGTGCAATATAAATAACATCAAAGGGATACATTGGCAAGCTACTGCACATCTCAAGACATGTAAGCAATTGTAAGTATGCGTTTTAAAAGCCCAGAGTTTGAAATTACCAAGGATCCCTACTCTGCTGGCTGCATAAACATGTACAAAGGCCCCAGCTGCATGCTGGTATTTACTCCTCCGGTCACTTGTTGTAGAGATGGCAAATGCTGAGGAAAAGTTGCATATAATTTAGAGTTGATCAAAAAATACTTACAGAAGCTTGTTGGTGACCAACCTGTTCTTCCAGGAGTGACATTTTAATAAGTTTTCCTGTTTGCCTTGCTGTACATTGCAAACTCAAATGTAGCTGCATGAATACATTCTTGATGTCCTTTTGAAGAGGAGGAGCCTTGAAGATGTCTCAGACCGATTTGCTCCAGGGAATGGAAAGTTTTCCAAATTTGGCAAAAATTTTGCAAGCAAGAAAATTGATTTAGTTTTCAGGTAGTTGTAACATTCTGAATGAGATGGCAATCTCATTCCATCTCATACGGATTGTTTATACTAATGCTGTAAAAAAAACTGGGGGTGTGAGACACACTTTGGCCTGTTCCGGCAGGTGCTTTCTGGCAGCTGTTAAACTATGTTTAATCAAAGGTGACACCAGTAAAGCTGGTGTCATCATATCTGGGAAGCTGGGGCCAGAACATGCAGAAAATAGTGGTATTATATAAAATATATTCCAAAACATAATATGAAATATATCCAATATATAACTTGTATTACACTATACACTTAACAATATATGCCTAACACACTTCTGCTTACTGGAAGCAACTACCCAGTGGCAAGTTGGGGGACCAGCAGAGAAGGCTAGATGGAAAAGCAATAGCAGTAATGTGGCATTCATCACACACCTGACATGCATCAGCTGTGATTCCCTGTCCCTGCCTCCCATCTGCACCCCCTCTTCTCAGACAGTCATTCTTGGCCTGTGTGTGCAACTTGATGCTCTCCTGGTCATCTCAACAACTTAGAGGTTTCCACCATATTAAGCAAAGAAGAATTTTGAAGGCATGAGAGTGGTGAGTGGAAGCTGAATGGCTGCTAAACCTATGTGTCCTTGTGATCCTTGTCTGGATAAAGACATTGCTATGGGCATATCCACAGAGAATACTGCAAATAGACACAGGCTTGCACTGCTAACCCCTTCTGGGGGTCACAGTGACAGGCAAAAATGACTGTGTGATGAGTGCAATGGGGTGGGCTCATGATCTGCTAATGTACAGTATAGGCAGAGCAAGCTGAGATCTGCCAGCCATTCACTGTGCATATGATTGCCATTTTCTGTGATTTGGGGTGGCCTGAAAGAACCATGAGAGGCATGAAAGTACAGAAGGGAAAGAACTACAGCCATGTCCAGAGCCTTGCTGAGATATTCAGTCCAATTTGCACCCCTTTGCTGCATTGTTCCTGTTTCAGGCAGCACAAAGGAGAAGAGAATCAAGCCTTTCACTTCAGAGATTTTTGAGCCTGAAGAAAGATCAGCAGAGGAGAGTAAAGAAGAAAGATTTTACATGTGGGAAGGGGAGACAAGCTAAAAGCACCTGAGTTGCTGTGAGTGCAGAGAAACCAGATGAGAATTGGTGGGGCACAAAGAGAAAGCTGGCCACACAGCCCCTCTTGAAGTGGAGAAGGCAGCTCAGCAGCACTTGCTGTTCCAGTGAAATGTCAGCGAAGTAACTTCCACCAAAAGAATGTCTCCTGAGGGGGGAGAAAACAAGTAAAATGTCAGGACCAGCTGGCAGCTTGAGAAAAACAACTGTACAATTAAACAGCACCACTGGGAGCACTGGACGGTTGCCCCTGCCTCCTCATCGTCACTATTCAAGGCCTGTCAAAAGAATAATAAAAGGTGCTATAAAGAGAAGACAAATCTCAGGCAGTTGGAGCAGCAATGGGACTGGCCAGAAGGGATAGCGGTCAGAGCTGGATTCCTAAAGCTGTGTGAGCATTTAGGGGCTTGCAGAAGTGGCTGGCTTCGGAGGCATGCTTTCTGTCTCCAAAGGTGACAAAGCAAAGGGAGGTCCTGCTCGTGACCTCACACTATGCAGGGGTCAGGCCCTTCCTCTGATCAAAAATGCATGAGGATCGGGATGTCCCTTTGTTTCCCTGTGGTTTTCATCTATCAGAGTGTTAAAGAAATGCTGGAGGACAGGATGGTGCCTGTCAAGCCCCTAGTCTGGAAACCTTCACGTAGCAGCCTCAGCTCAGTCCCAGTCTTCATCCACCTCTGCACCTCCCTCCTAGTGCTGATGCTGCAACCCTGTCCTTGTGTGTCAGCGTAAGCCACCATGAGAGGCACCTCACAAGTGTCACCACAGCCTTTCGTTTTAAATTATCTGATCTGTAAAAGTTACCTGCTTAGTCCTGAGAGGAGCCAGAGATGAAATTTCACCCAGGCACAGAGATAATTTTCACTGTCTCCAAAACAGGAATCCTTGAGAAGGACAGATTCTTCCAAGCAATAATGGCTAGGAAGGAAATTGTTTTTGAAGGCCAGAAGCCTATTCTTTCCAGATTTAGGCACAATGATAAACATCAAAAGGAAACAATGGATACCCACTTCTGCAGGTGTTTCCTTCATACTTAACTGCTCCCATCCAGCCTGTTGGGAATACTGCTCTTGCCTATTGTTTGGTAAATTCCAAGAATCATATTTATATCCATTATGTGAGGGCTTGCTGGGTACAAATTCCCCTGTGTGCAGCTACAATATTGTGCCAACTGGAACACCGAGGAAGCCAAAGCCCAGCTAGGTTTGCCAGACCAAAGCCCTAGGACTGAAGGCCACTGCACAGTTCAAGACACTATCATGTTCCTCTAGTCAGAAAGTGTTTGCCTTCATAGACATTTTATTTCCTAGCACTAGAAAACATTCATTCACACGCACCTCCACCATGCCAATAGCAAGACCTGCTCCTCATTGCTGCAACTGACATGAAATAACATGCCAGTCAAAAAGTCACATAAAATCACAAACATGAAAAGGCCACCCAAGGAGAAGTGGCATTGTTAAGTATAGCTCAGAAGAAATTTTCCTAACCAAAAGTTGGTGGAACAAACAAAAACACTGGTTAATATTTCTGTTTGGGACACTCTTTGTTTTCATTTGGGACATTGTTTCCCACAACCTTCTCCTGCAGAAACTGGCTGCTCATGGCTTGGATGGGCATACTCTTCATTGGGTAATATCTGGCTGGATGGCTGTGCCCAAAGAGTGGTGGCGAATGGAGTTAAATCCAATTGCCTGCTGCTCACAAGTGGTGTTCCCCAGGGCTTAGTACTGAGGCTGGTTTTGTTTGATGTTTATCAGTGATCTGGATGAAGGGTCTGAGGGCACTCTCAGTAAGTTTCCAGACACCAAGTTAAGGGGGTGTGTTGATCTGCTTGAAGGTAGGGAGACTCCACAGAAGGATCTGCACAGGCTGGATTGGTCAGCTGAGGTCAGTTGCATGAGGTTCATCAAGGCCAAGTGCAGGGAGGCCACTAGCATCCTGGCTTGCTTCAGAAATAATGTGTCCAGCAGGACTAGGGAAGTGATTGTACCTCTGCACACAGCACTGGTGAGGCCACACCTCAAATATTGTGTTCAGTTTTGGGTCCCTCACTACAAGGAGGACATTAAGATGCTGGAGCACATCCAAAGAAGAGCAGTACAGCTGGTGATGGGTTAGAAAGCAACACTAATGAGGAATAGATGATGAAACTGGAGTTGTTTATCCTGAAGAAAAGAAGGCTAAGGGGATAACCTCCTCTACAACTACCTGAAAGAAGGTCATAGTAGTGATGTGAGTTCAATCTCTACTCCCAGGTAACAAGTAACAGGACAAGAGGAAATAGCCTCAAGTTGCACCAGGTGAGATTTAGATTGGATATTAGAAAAAAAATTATTTACTGAGAGAGTTGTTAAGCATTAAAATAGGCTGCCCAGAGAGGTGGTTGAGTCACCATTGCCTGAGGTCTTTGAAAGGTGTACAGAGGAGGCACTTAGGGATATGGTTTAGTGGTGGACTTGACTGTGTTAGGTTAATGGTTGGGCTTGATGATTCTATAAGCTTTTCTAGAAGATGAGGTGATCTATCTGATGAACCCTATTCCTGGAAGTTTCTTTCTTTGCCTTTAAGAGGCAGAGGTGAATGCGACAGAATGACAATTTCTGAAATCAAAGGTCTGAACAAATGTTTCAGGGGTGTCGAACTTGGCATACATAACACTAGATTAAGCAACATCTTAGAGCATGTCACTAATTTTATGTCTGTTTATATGTTATATATATAATAGCTATTAAAGTAGCTTTTCTATGGTATCACTGTAAACTCTCTAAAGTGAAGAGAGATATAAGCATTTTAATTTTCAGGTAGGGAAGCTGAGTGACTGAGAGATAGCAGAGGTTTCCTAAGTAGCATGGCATGACAGCAGCACAACTGGAAAAATACAGTCCTCAAGTGTCTCAGTGAAGTGTTTTCTCCCCACAAGCAAACAGCCTTTACATGTGCAGGGATGCTAGTGTGCTTACTTAGAAGATGAAGTCCTGTAGCCCTAATGAAAGTAATAATTTTCTAACATAGTTGGAGTTTGTCTGTTAAGACACCAAAGAATCCAAACCAAGACTTGAGAGTCCACCTTCTGAGATCTGTAATGCACAGTGTGGGTGAACCACTATATATCAAAATGATGAAAGGTCTATCTGTTAGCAGATAGGAATTTAAATTATAACAACACAAATTCCAATTAAAAAACTAGACTCATGTCTCCAAGTCTAGCAAAGTTCTTGAACCTTCAGCAGCAGCAAACTCAGTTCAGGCATTACTGGCCCTCTAAGAAAGTAAGACAGTCTCTCTCAGTTGAAGCCAGTGTACATCTTTGCAGGTATTGGTACAGCCCATCAAAGCACAATAACTTGCTAATTCACTTCTCCAATATACACCACCATTTTATCAAAAATCTTTTCTACTTGTGTGGGAGCAATGAAGGCGTTCTACTATGTGTGAGTTGTCTCATAGAAGCTCCGTGGCAGAGAAGTTCTCCAGGATGTGGTCTCTGATGGTCCGGAACTCTTTCTGTGGTGGTCATCAATAAACCTTCTACGAGTGTTCCTCTGGGAGAAAAAGAAATGCAAACTCACCATCCCTATTACTTACCACTTGCTCTGGGAGCCACTGTTGACGTAAAACCAAACAAACCAAACTCCAAATCTGCCCCCCACCTGCCAAACTTGCCGCCAGCTGTTAACAAAATCCCATCCTTTCTTGAAGAAAACCAGCATGCTATAAAAAGGTTGGTTTTGCTGCAAGCAATAGTGGAGAAGCTATGGCTTTCTATCTCAGAAAAGCTTCAGTTCATAGATCTCCTTTTCTCCAGCTCCTGTTTACAATATACCTTCCTCAAAACCTGTGTTTAAATCCATTTTTTGCCTCAGTGTTTTTGTTTAGTGGCTGAGCTGTGCATCTCTAATGTGGTAAAAGATGAAGGACAACATGTAATAGTCAGTAGTAGGAAATTATATTTATTAGTTAATAGCCTTTTTTGTAGTGCTCATCACCATTATCTCTGAGCGCTCCCCAAACATTAATGACTGTACCCTTACAAGACCTCACAGAAGTCCATCACTGGTAATGTCCTTAATGCTGAGACACTGAGCAAAGGCCACAAGGCCAAACCTCATCTGGAAACAGGAACAGAACCCCAAACTTCGGAACTACCTCCTTTGTGCCATGGAGAGGACTGGTCTGCTTTAGCCTCCCACCCCCAGCTCTGCTTCTCCAAGCATTTTATATGTCAATCCCCTAAAACCTTACAATGTCCCATCGAGCACAATAAGATCTTTCAGAGTGCTTGGAGTGGAGCAGGTGGATGAGTCTTTCTGGGTTGACTATGCCATTTGGCATGAGATCTTTGTTGCTTCATGGAGCTGAAACAAGATGTATGAGGAAGGGTGACTTGTTTTCAGCATCCCGATAATTAATAACCATACTGGAAAATGTTTCTGGATATACACATACCAAGTCCTGAAGCATAACACGCATTTTGATTCATGTACAACACGCACTCTCTGATACATAAAATTTTCAGTGGCCTGGAGTTTGTCAGCCTGTTGATTCTGCTGAAACATATGTTGGTCTATTGAGGGAGCTGCATGATGAGCAATTTCAAAAATGTCCCAATTTGGAAATGTAGCTGCAGACACTGTTTTAGAGGAAGTGCTGTGTGATTGAAAGCTGAAGCTGCACCATGCAGTTCAAATTAGATTTGGACATTGTGTGCACTGTCAATTTGGAGAACTCTTCACATGCTTGCCAGCGGTTTATAGGAAATATGAGCATGAGCCACAGACAGCATCTAGTCCTCCAGCTTCTATTTAATTTTAATCAGACAAACCCCTTGAAACACAAAAAGAAGGAACCTTGAATCTCAACAGAGAACACACAAAAGAGCAGGGCTGGAAGGAATGAGAGAACAGCTTATTCCTGCATAATCTCTTCTCTTCACATGATCTGCAGCCTGCTGTCTCCGTTAGTTCTGGGGAGAGCAGAAAACAAAACTAGCAGCCTGCACATTGTTTGGAGGAGAGAAATAAAGTAATGTTTGGAATCAGCCACTTTCTCATAACATCACTTGTTTCATTCACCAGCTGTTTTTCTGAAAGGTGGTGAAGCAATAAAGCACACCCTTGATTACCCTTTCTTTCCTCCTCAAATCTTTTCAGCCTTTTTTGAAGTTGCAGAAGTCTGAGAAAATCCAGTTGCATTCAAGGGCTGATCCAGCACCCATTGCCCGCAGCAGGCTTTGAATAGTGTCCATGAGCCTTAGTTTGCAGGAGGCTGGATTAAGAAAGGCATTTAATCACATTAGCTGAAGTCCCACTGATTTCACTGCAAACTCTTTCCATCGTGTTTGTTAAAGATGAGGGTGCTGTGAGCAATTTTCCCTTCACTGCGCATGTTTAAGTTCAGCACAGCAAAGAAATCTCAAGCTGAGCTGGGGCCCAGTTGATTCCAACGGGATTAAGCATTTGTTTACAGGAAGGCATGTGTGTAAGCATCTTCCTGGACTACAGCCTTACATCTCCTCAGGTTGAAATGACTGTTGTTGTGTTGTGCTGAAACAGGGCTTTACTGTCCTTTGAACTGAAGGCTATATGTTTTAGAGTTTTCTTCCCTCCGCTTTGATGGTGACACTGAAGGACATTGCGGGTTCCTACAGTAAAACTGTCTCCATGCAACTCATGATGATTTTTTTCCATGGCTTGCTATGGAGTTAAGATTCAACTTCTCCTGCACAAGACCATGGAAAAATTTAAGATTGAATAGTATGACTGTTCTTCCATGCAGCAAAATATGTATATTATTTTTTTAAAAACTCAGACTACAGATCACTATGATCAAAATCCATGTTTGCTATGAAGCAGACCAGCTCCTTTTACCTTTTTTTTTTTTTTTTTTTAATTTTTCTGTGTGTAAGCAGCTATTATTTGATAAGGGTTTTTTAACAGAAAGTATATTTCAGCTTGTCTTTCATGACTACACTGACCTTCTACCAACTGTATGTAAATTATGCCATTATATGTAAAACATCGAATATAACAGGATAGACCATCTCTAGTCATAAAAACATGTTGCATGGCCCAGTCTCCTGATGGAAAATAATGCCAAAGCAAGTCAGAAAAAGACAAAGGAAAGAACTCAAAGACTGTACTACTACTACTAAAAATAATAACAAAAATTAATGCCAGAATAAAAAGTATTTACTTGGAGCCTGATTTAATGTAGTCGAGTTCAGTGAGATCTCGTTTGCTGATTTCTGTGGGAAAGGATCAGGTCCTTCTCTCCTATACATGGAAACCAGACAGCTGAGGCTGTTTGCTTTTGTTGTTCTCAGCAATTTAATCTAATTTACTCAAATCAAAACTGTACCCTTTTTTTCTGGAAGTCTTTGACTAGCAGGCACCAATGAAGTTTAGTCCTTCCTCAACCCTTCAGCCTCAAGTCAGCAGTAGCAAATACAAACAGCTGGAACAAATTAGAAAACTGCATCCCAAAGAAAAAGCCAAGCAAAATAATTACACATGTATGGGAACATACCCTACTGAGTGGTGACTACACGTGTCCAAAGCACAGTGCCCACTGTGGAAGCCTGAATGAAACCAAGAGCCTCTACCCAGGTTGGCTGCCTGATAGTGGAAAGGCTCTGGAGAGGCACAGCCTTAACAGAATACGTCTCATCCAGAATTCTCCATACAGCCAAAGGGACAGCTGTCCGTCGCCTTCCTTAGGCCTCTCTCATCCTGCTCCTCTATGTGGCACCTTTGGAATAGTGCACGGTCACCAGTTAACAGCGGCATTTTCTTCTGCAGCAGTGTGGCATCCCAACCAAGATAAGATGGGTACCGCGTGAGAGCTTGGACAGCCACCCAGAAGAAAACAGGCCCACTACTCAGTGTTTGAGGAAAAATGAAAGGACAGATGCAAAGCAGGTGGGGACTAGAAGCACATAGATTTAGGACTCTGACTCATGGCTGCAGATGGATTTAGCTGGGTTAGCTAAGGCAGACACTGCCTCAGCTGTTTGCCCCAGTCCTCTGCCAAAGGTTACTCTGGGCCATCTGAAGGGAATGGGACCCACTTTTGTCATGTATGGACCAAGGGCACATTGTGGTGGCTGTGGCAGCTCAGGGGCAGGTACATCCGCTCAGCAGCTTGGTCCTCCCTGCCTGCCAGCAGGAGTCAGAGCCTCGAGTGACAGCACTATAAGAGGACAGATGCCCAGAGCTGCATGTGTAAACCCTTGTAAAAGTGCTGTAAGTTTCATCACACATGTCTAAAGAAAGATGGTGTTCAAGAAACACATTATTCTCGTTAAGAGGTTGGTAGCAAAATTTCTCTGAGGATTTTTGAAAGTAATGACTTTGGGGCGCCACAGGTTTTGGTATCCAGCTCACAACACAGAAAACGCTTCATAAAATAGGTCAGATGCTCACTATCTTATGAAAATAAGGCACTGCAAGCTCAAAAATTAGTTCCAGTGTTCCCTCCAGAGGAAAGTGTTGCCCCTGAACCTATAGGCTGCTACTTCCACATAGTAACTGTATGAACTGCAGAAGGGTGATGGTAAAATGTGGCTCTCTCTATACAGACATAGCACAAATTATCTCACAGCCTGTACCTGCATGGACAAAAGTGGTGGATGAGGCTGGCCATGAAGTGGATCAGAGATGATACTGGATTTCATTGAGGCCTTTGACACCATTTCCCACAGCATTCTGCTGGAGGAGCTGGCAGCTCACATCCCAGACAGGTGGACTCTTGACTGGGTTAAAAACTGGCTGGATGGCTGAGCCCAGAGAGTTGTGGTGAAGGCAGTTAAATCCACTTGGTGACCGGTCATGAGCGGTGTCCCTCAGGGCTCGGTTTTGGGACCGGTCTTGTTTAATTTCTTTATCAATGATTGGATGAGGGCATCGAATACATCCTCAGTAAATTCTCAGATGACAC
>NW_008585440.1:28406-28665 GCF_000691845.1 Merops nubicus | reverse complement strand
CCCAGGGCTGACCCCTTCCCCTGGAGCCTGCTCCCCCAGGCTGACCCCCTCCCCTGGTGCCTGCTCCCCCCAGCCCGAGGTGCCCCCAGGGATGATGAGTGTCCTCTGCCCCAGCCCCAGGAGGGGCTCTGGATCCAGTGCCATGGAGCTGGTGTCTCTCCAGTGGGGTGTGGGGACCACAGGTCACCCCCAGCCACCTCCCAGGACTCTGCCCAGGAGAGCAGCAGCAGGTTGGCTCCAAGCTACAGGAGACCCCAAA
>NW_008585440.1:27686-28034 GCF_000691845.1 Merops nubicus | reverse complement strand
CAGGAGCTGCGCAGAGCCAGAAGGTCTCCCCTGAGCCTCCTTTGCTCCAGGCTCAGCACCCCCAGCTCCCTCAGCTGCTCCTCAAAGTCATGGAAGAAGAGGTGCCACCAGAGTTCAGCAGTTCCATAGAACCATAGCCCCTTTGGAGCAGTTATTTTATAGATTCCAGGCAGCTCTTGTGTGGGGCAGCTGCAGCTGGGGCAGTGTGGAGCTCATACAGACACCAGGAGGAAGTTCATCGAGCTCTGCCAAGCCCCCTGATGGAAGAGGTGTCCTCCAGGCAAGCTGGGGGAGCACCACCAAGCTCCTGTATTCCCAGTTGGCACCATAACCACAGCCCCAGGAACC
>NW_008585440.1:12312-27660 GCF_000691845.1 Merops nubicus | reverse complement strand
GTTCCAGTGCAGTTCCCTTCCAGAGGGCCCTGCTGCAGGAGCCACCCCTGTCCTCAGAGTCCAGGTGGAAAGGGGGAAGACCTCCCTCTTCTTTGGGTTGAGTGGAAGTAGGGTGTAGGAGGGCACAGCAGAGCCCCAGTTCTCACCCTCACGGGTCTTCTTCAGCAGTCCTGGGTGGGGAATGGCAGGCAGCAGCTGGGCCAGCAAGGTGAGGAAGCCTGTGAGACAAGGCTGAGGGAGGTCACCCCTTAGCCCAGTGCAGGTGTCCCACAGCCCCTGCAGCAGCACCACGTGCAGAACCCATCACCCTGAGGTGCTGTGACCCCAGCTCTGAGGGTGCCAGGAGGAGGAGCAGCCTCCAGCACCCCACAGCAGCAGCTCAGACCCAGGCTGGCAACACCAGCCCCACGATCTCCTTCCCCAGCTTCCTCCTCTGCCTGGTCCCTCAGACCAGCTTCTCCTGGAGGAGCAGGACCTGAGGGACCCACACCACCCCCTGGCTCATGGTGCTGCTTCAATTCTGCTGCACGGAGGAGGTACAGAACCTTAAGCTTTATTTTTCTATTGGCCAGCAACTTAAAACTGGGTTAAAAAAAACCAACCAAACAAAAGCAACGAATATTATTACACAGAGGAAGAGTATAAAACAACTCAACAGGCACAGGCCACCTCACCATCAGCATCTCCCTCCTCCCAGCCTCTCCCAACCCTGCACCACGTATCTGAGGGGACTGGGGGAAGGCAGCTGTGAAGATATGCTTAAAAAACCTAGAAATACTGCCTCAAGCAACATGCTCCATATTTCCCTCTTCGTTAGTAGTCAATACTTGTCAGGAGCTTGATTATAAAACAAGAAATAATTTAGAGATTTCTCCTTTAGGTCGTTACACCATAATTTAGGGGTTTTTTTCCCCCCTCTTTCCTGCTGCTGTGGAACCAAGGAGCCACCTCAGCTCCTCCACCCCTCTCCTTGCACTAGTGAGGGATGATGTCACGGGGCTGATGTTGAGGGGGCAGTTTCAGACTGACCTGCTCTGAACTTTGTCACCCTTCAGTGCCAGCCCAACATTTCTGCTCTCTGAAGTAAAGACCCCACGATGCTGTGAGACCCTTTCAAGATCTGGATGATTTTGCTGCTGGTAACTCTCTGCTGCCAAGGGACAGGGCTCAGCTGGGACCACTAAGAGCCCAGGAGGCCACTGTGGCTTCCTCAGGGCTCTGTGTTTTGGAAGGGGCTTGTCTTCACTGCCTAGAGGCACCAAACCCCCCCAGCCCATTCTGCTTCGGGGTGTAACTGGAAGGTGAGGACCAGAGGCACACAAGATCCCAGGAATCCAGGCTGAGATCCTGCTGGCATCACGATGGCACTAAACCCATGGCAGTGGTGATCTCTGTGTGCTGTACATGCCAGAAACCCCTTGGCTAGTTAATGAGCTCTCTGGAGGCTGATAAAACATTTGTATATATCCAGTTCCTGCCCAAGAGAGACAAACCTGGAGGTTTTCATCAGGAAAATCAAGCCAAGGGCACCTCTCAGCACGTACAAGATGTGAGCAGGTAGCTCCACTCACCAGACAGGCCAAAGGGTAGTGAGATACACCAGCTCCACAAACAGACCAGGTCTTCACCAAACCTCAGCAGGGGATGGGGAGGAGGAAACAGTTTTCTCCCTTGCCCCTCAGTAAAACAGACTAGACCCAAAAGAACTGGCAAGTAGCCCATCTGTGCTCCAGAATCACCAGCAGGCAAGGGGTCCCTTTGTGGCTCCTAATGGCACCGTGTTGGGTGAGGCTTCAAGGAAGAGGAGGAAGGGTTGCTGAGAAATCCTAAGGCACCCACATTTGGCAACTGCACCAAGCTCCTGGTCAGCAGGGCAGAGCAGCCCCTGCCCCAGGCAGCCCCACAGGCACCCTCTGGGGGGACACCCTCTGCCGCAGGGCACCGGGGCGCACTCGGGAGGGGGAGAGGAACCTTCCACGTCTGAGACACTCAGCTCTGGCTCCAGCTCAGCACAGAAACATCATCTGTCCTCAGTCAGTGCCTGGTGCTGCTGAGCCACTCCTGAGGGCACCCCACGGGTGTTGCACAGCACCCTGACTCCTCCAGGGCAGCTCAGAGCCGGCCCCGGGGAGGTCTCGCTGCACGGCTCTGCCGACGCTTCCAGCAGCAGAGCCACAGCTCTCTTGTTCCTGGGCGGTGTGGGGGGCCCGCTGAGCCCCTGGCTGTGCAGGGCCAGGAGGGGGTCGTTCCCCAGAGGGGCAGGGGAGGGTCGTGTGGTTTGAGGCGTTGAACTGCAGAGCCAAGTCCTCGGGGTGCAGACACTCCTGCGGCGGTGGGGAGCGAGCGGAGGGGCGGCACTAAGGGGAGCGGCAGAGGGGCAGCCACAGGGCTCCTGCAGCTGCTAGTAGGGCTCTGCCTTTAAACTCCGGTACAGGCAGCAGGTGAAAATCATCCCAAAGATCTGCAGGGTGGAAAGAGAAGGGAGAAGTGCATGAAAAAGGGGATTCTGCAGCAGCCTGCAAAGGAACAGGCCAGCTCCTGCCTGGGGACACCGCGCGCCGGCTCGCAAGGACCAGCAGGAGAGGAGATAATCTGGGCTAATGCCTGTAATTAATCACCAGGAGCTGCTCAGGGGTGATTCAGCTGCTTGCCAGAACAGAGGGGAAGACAAGGAAATCTCAGAGATACCTGCACCTGGAAGGAAACCCTATCCCCTGCCCTCCCAAACCATCTGCAGCCCCACGGTGCCATTATTCAGCTCGACACGGCCGAGGGAGAGGCTCTGGATGGTCTCAGACGCTGCTGCTGGTCCGGGGAGGAAACTCCTCCAGCAGGGCTCCGTGCTGCACGGGCACCCCTCCCCACCAGAGGTTTTTAGGTCCCTGCACACTGCCTGCAGCCCTGCAGCACCTCCCCCGGCCCAGGGCTGCTCCTCCACCCGCGGCAAAAGCCTCACACCACCAGAAGAGGCTTTTGCTCTGCAGCCAGCGAGTGCTCAGCTCCCTGAAGTAGCTGGAGGCTTCTCTTTGCTAGGCAGGGAAGGGCCTAAAACATCGGATTTTTTTTTCCAACCCTCAGCTCTGGGGTTCCTTTACCTCCTGCCCAGCACCCAAACCCCAGGCAGGCCTGTTACCTGCACACAAGCAATGCTGATCCCCACCGCCCCGATGATTTTCAGGTGCTCTTGAATGAAGTTTTCCAGCTTGGTAATGCAGCCGCTCTGCAGGGTGAAGGGAGGGACACAAATCAGCTTCATTGGAACCTCCTGTTCACTTGAATCCCACGGGTTTGCCCCTTGAAAGCCACGCTACAAAAAGCCATGCCTGTGAGCCACCTCTTCCCCCAAATCCCAGGAGAAGCTACCCAGAGGGTGTGAACAGCACCAATTCCTGTGTGGCTCTGGACCTGCTGGCTCAGGAACCATGGAACACACCCAAGGCAGTGCCAGCCAGGCAGGGGAAATGCAGAGGAACCCCCCATGCACCACACAGAGGAAGCAAGGTGTTTTTCTCTGAGGTATGTGGAGAAGGGTCCCTCACTCACTGCCTAGCACATTCCTGGGTAAGGTATTTGCTCCCCTTTTGGGAGTTGAGTGGATCCAGGACCAAGATCTCAACAGGACAGGAGCCTTTTTAGAGTAAATTCCTCCTGCTGCTATTTATGACAGCACCAGCCTCGGGGTGAGCCTGGGAGGCCAGGCTCTGCCTCCCAGCTCCAGCCTGGGCTGCCAGCATGACCTTCCCCTCACTCACGGCCCAGGTTTTGTTGTCATAAGGCAAAAATAAATCAGTAAGAGCATTCTCTGGTGGCTTTTTTCCTTTTGGGAGAGTTCTCTTTAAGTAACGGAACCGTTTAATCTAATTTAAGGCAGGTTTCCCATGGTAACATCAGGGGGTTTATGGACAGGCTGCAGCAGTGCCCCCAGGGTGCTGGCCCCTCCTGCCCCAGGGGTTTTAGTGGCCACAGACACCTCCTGGCAGGCAGGCAGAGGGAAGGAGCAGGCAGCCCTCTGGGGAGGGATGGCAAAGGCCTCGTGTTTCCCACGCCAGCATGTGGTTTTAGAGTCAGCCCCAGCTGCCCTGATAGGAAGCAGTTCCCTGATCTGATCCCTTTTCTAAGATTTTCTTCCCCAAGGCCACTAAAATCCTTTCCAAACCCCAACTGAAACCCCCCATCATGATATGTGCTGTCTGGCTGTGGGGCCAAACCTCCCCTTGCAGGATCTTTTTCTCCTCCAGAGCTCTGGGGCCTCTCTGAACAATGCAGCTGGGCAGCTGCCTCCAGCTCCAGGCAGGGAGGGAGGATGGGAGCTGCCAGCCCTGCCCCTCAAGCAGCTGGGGGTGTCCTCTCCCAGAAACACCTCACCAGCCCTTGGGCTCTTCCCTGCACGCCATCCTTGGGCCTTGCCTGGAAGGACAAAAGCCTTCTCCCTGAAGAGCAATCCCCAGCCAACAGGACAGAGCAGAGCTTGGGCAGATCAGAGCCACTGGCCTTCCTCTGCCTGCTCATTCCACAAAGTCAGATGGGTGGTTTCCTCTTCACTGAGTGAGCTGCTGGGCTCATGCAGGTGCTGCCCACGCTCCTCTCCCCCAGTCCTGCTGGGAGCCCAGTGTGTGAGCAGAAACACCCACTCTGAGGGGGCAGCTCTCCACCCACAGGGAGAAGCTGCAGCTCCCCAGGCTCAGCAGAGCAGCTGAGGAGAAAAAAGGACCCTGCTGCCCCACAGAGAGCAAGTCAAAGCCAGCTCACAGGACTGCAGGGTGCCAAAACAAATGCAAGAACTTTTACCAGCCCTGTGCAAGTTGGATGCACAGGGTCTGAGATGTTTGGTCACTCATCTGGTCTGGGATTCAGTTTGCTGCATGTAGAAGACAGACAAGACCCTCTATCTCCACTCCAGCCTTCCTTTCAGCCCAAACTGCAGCCCACTGGAACTGGGCTCATTTGTCTGCTCCTGGGCCCTCTTTCTTCCCCATATGCTGGTTCCTCGTGCTGTAGGTCAAACCCCACCACCTCAACCAAGGCCCAGGAGCATCTCCATTTGCACCTCACTGGGTAATTCCAAGGACATGAAACTGTGTTAAGTGTAGGACAAGCTTCTTTCCAGACCCACCACCACCTCCCACTCCCCCCTATCACTAGCACACTCTGCAATAACAAACACAAGGCATTATTCTTCTCCATATCTACACATAAAATGATAGCCTCGAGGGCTGAACACTCAGCTGGAGAAATAAATGCTGCTTTCTGAGGAATGCCACTGACTCTGCAGCCCACCACCAGCTTGCAGCAGTAACCCAGCACCCTCACTCCCTGCCCAGCTCCTGTGGCAGGCAGCCTGGAAGCCCCTCTGCTCTTTACCTCCTTGTAGATGTTGGAAGGATGGTCTCTTCGGCCACACAGGTCAGTTATTGTCTTACAGCAGCTGTCTGGGACCTTCCTTGTCCCAGCCTCTGGAGACCTGATCCACAGGCTGTCGGCCCAGTCTGTGTAGTTGTTGCTCCCACAGCACTTGAACTGCACACACAGAGAGCAAAGGCTGAGCCTGCAGGCACTGCAGCCTCCAGCTCCTCCAGCCTCCCACACCACGCCCTGGCCTGCACCCTCCTTTGCAGAGAGACTCCAGCTATCCCACAGGCTTTATTTCTTTAAGGGCCCTATAACTATTAGAGACTTTTGCATTGAGTCCCCAGAATGGCCATTAAATACCAGCTCCAGCCACCCTTCAGTAGCTGTGCCCTCTCTGCTGGGATGAACTGTGACCAGGGCCCACCTGCAGCTGCCTCAGCTCTTAACCTGGAGAGCATTAATGGTGGTAACAGGGTAAGTTTAATTACCAGTAGGGCAGGTTTAATTACCAGCAGGCCCCAGGCTTTGAGGGTGCCTGTTCACACGGGTCCTTTCTGTGGGACCACCCCTGAGCCAGGCCCAGCTACCAACAGCAGCAGGAGGGCAGCTCTCTCCTCACATCCTGCTCTCTAGGCTACTGAGGAGCTTACTGAAAAATGCCAACCATTCCCCCAAAGCTTTCAAGTGGGAAGTAGCAGCAGCTGTGAGAGTGACCCAGCAGCTCCAGCTCACCCTGGGAGCACTCTGGGTGTTGTTTCCCCAGTGCTGCTGGGTGAGCAGCTCGGAGATCACACCACGTGGTCCTGCCCAGGCCCTGCAGCCCAGCCAGCCTTCTCCTCAGTCACAGCAAGCAGAGCACACACCCAGCACGGAGAAGGAACATCCCTATGCTGGCCATGAAGAGCCCAGGGTGCCTTTTGAGTGTTTTTTAAGCCCTGGAACTGCATGACCTCCCCCTGGCTCCAGAGACACCCACCTCCTGCTGCAGCTTGTCCACGGCGCTGGTGACGCTCTCCTGTCCCGCCTGCCTGTACTTCTGGGTCATGGTGTTCTTCAGGTTCTGCTTCAGCTCCATGCTCAGCTGAGAGGGAGAGACAAGCAGGAGAAAATCACCAGGCAAACTCACCCTTCAGAGAGACCCTTTGATCCAAGAGGAAAGCAGAGAGCCCAGTGGAAGCTACAGCTCCCATCAAGATCCTCCTCCCAGGCTGGACTAGACAAGGCTTCCTTCCAACTGCTCACAGCTCACCCCTCCATGTCAGTAACTGGAAGGAGGTGCTTCAGGACCAAACCTCAGCCTGTGCTACACATCACCATGTGGGTCCTCTCCTTGGGTACCTAAGATTGCCAAGACTTGCCCACACCAAAAGAGAATACAGAACTGTGCCTGCTTAAATAGGAATATGGCTACAAGACCTTAGGCAGTCTTCTCCCTCTGGAGCCTGTGACAAAATACTAACAAACTAATCACTCTGTCCAGGAGCCAGAAGAAATCCAAGTCCCAGGCATGCTGGACTGAAGCCACATAGTCTGAATAGCTCCTGTATCAGCATGAGAAAGGGTGTCACAGGAGGGAATGAGCTGTGAGACTGCAGAAGTACAGTTTCTGAAAGCAGCACCATAAACCACTGGCATGTTCAGGTGGCTGGATCCAAACATTGATTCTTGGGGAAGCTCTTTCAGTCTGACTGGATTCTCAGCTATCCAGGTGACAGCCAAAAAGTGCCAAAGAACTGTATCTTTTCTTTTTATCACTGTGGTTCATGCAGCAACACTGCTTTAGTCCAGCACCTGTGGAAGTCCAAGTTTCCTACACCAATAAACAACAGCAACATGCACTTAAATGGGGTCAACGAGTAAAACAGACAGGCAGACCCTCTCTGCACCTTGTATTCCACGTGGGAAGTGGTAAATGAGAGGTCCAACACCTGCCTATGCTGAGCTGTGCAAAATACAGTCTGCAGTTTATTCTCCCTTCGAATGACCTTTTTCTCCAACCCCAGGTGTCACATGGGGACAACACCTACCTCACAGAGATGGTATGAGGCTTCATTCATTAGTATTTGCAAAATGCTTTGAGATCCTGGGCTGGGCAGCTCTACAGAAGTGCAAAGGATTTAGTGTAATAAAAAGAAAGGAAAAGGTACGGCAGCCAGAAGGTATTGGAGGCAAATAAAGAGGAGAGTCCATTAGCAGAATTATGACCTGGGAGAAGAGCAGTTACCTGCGGGCTCACGGGGCAGAACTGCAGCATGGAACAGAGATAACAAAAGAAACAGTTTAGACACAGGCACAAGCCTTAGACACCAAAGCAAGGGCTGAAATAAAACCAGTGGCAAGCAGAGCAAGCAGCCTGCAATCAGGAAAGAAGAGGGATCTGTCAGGCAGCCAGCAAGGGACATGCAGCTCTTGAGCAGGGGTGCTCTCCAGCGATCTAAAGCACCCAAGGCTACAGCTCTGAGGATGCTGGCCCTGATTTCAACCTCAGGATCATCTCCTCCTCATCCACTGTCACAGACAAACCTTGTGCTTTCACATGGATGGACCCTGGCCTCCTGGATGCCTACCAGGACTGACTTTGCCCTGTTAAACAGGCACACTCCTACTGCTGATCCCTCCTGCCAGGAGCCACCAGGGTTCTTTAGCTCCTTGCAAACGGCCAGTGCCCATCTCAGTGAGGCAAAGCACAGAAAGCCCAAGAGAAAAAGGAATGGCAAGGAATCCTGGCAGCGAGGCCAACAAAATGGGCTGTCCAGCTGCTCTTCAGACAGCCACTTGACAACAATCCCAATCTGCCATTCCCAACCAATTTCCAGACACGAGAGCAACTTCGCAGCTTGTTTGTGCCTTGGTGGTTAAAGTCCCTTTGAAAGTGGAGTGATGACTTAAGCCTCTGCTCTCTGCAACTGCCAAAAGTGCCAAGCAAGAACAGCAGCTGCTGGGAGGCTGTGCTGTTCTCCAGCCCCTCAGCTGGGCTGGTTAAACAGAGCTCTCAAAAACTTCTTGACCTGAAAGGACCTCTCAGCTGGACCATTCATGATCTTTGCCAGCTCCAAAGCACAGCCCAGCTTGCAGTATGCAGCAGGAGCTGCTCCTGTGTCCTGAGGATCCTGCGTGGCATGAACCTGGTCACAGCTGCTTGCACCATGCTCTGAAGGGCATTGGGAGAGCTCCTACATCTACACAGCCTCAAAAACTGCCTTCTACAAGGCTCTGCACCACAGGAAGGAGCTGAGCAGCAAGGCTGAGCAGCCTCCCTAGAGTAACCACCACCACTCTGCCAAACCCAGCAGATAATCCAAGGCCTTCTGCATGGGGAGGGGAGTGGGGACAGACACGTGGAAAGGTGAACCACAACCAGACCATAGGTCCCAAGGCTCCCAGCCCAATTCTGGCCAGAGAAATGGCCTGACAACCAGCTGGTTTCCCTCCCTGGTTTGAGTCTCTAGGGGCTAATACCCACTCACCTGCTGGTAGTAGATATAGGCCAGGATTCCAGCAATGATCTCCAGCAGAAAGATGCACAGCAACAATATGAAGTACTGTAAAATAATGGGAAAAGCAGGAGGTTAGAACAGAAGGAGAGGAGATGCTGGGAGCCAGCTCTGCAGTTGCTGGTAAAATGCACGACTGTCTCCAGGGCTGCTCTGCTGCAGCAGTGGTCAAAGGCAAGGTCTGGGATGAAGATCTCAATAGGGTAAGAAAGGAGCAGTCCCAGGGGTTAAAAAAAACCCCAAACCACAGGGTAACTGAAGACAAGCAGCAGCAAGTGTGAGTGTCACAGCCAGAGCCAGAGGGATGGAGAGGATGGAAAGTGCAGGCAGCTGAGATAAGATCACTGGACCACAGAAAGTGATTGCTGGATAACCTGATGACTACACTCAACACCACACAAATCTGACCAAAAAAAAAAGAAGAAAGTTTTGCTTGTTTTGCTGTGCTTTGGGCATCTCACCACCTCACTGAGGAGCAATGTATGTAAAGCAACAAAGGGCCCATCTCACCAGGGACAGAGCACACCAGTTAAGCATGAACCATGGATTTAGGTTCCCTGTGAGTTCTGTGGGGTCCATCCACAGGCTGAAGGGCACTGCAGATGCAGATGGACTTTATTGATTCACACTCAGGACAGTGACTGTGTTCTGCTGAACTAAGATCTAGAGGGAAAAGCTCAGTATCTCAACAACAAAGTGTGAAGAGCTCTTGGAAGACCAAGAGGAGAACACCAGTGTTCCTTAAAAAGGCTTAATGGCAGTGGGATGTGTCCTGCTTGCCACGAGGAGAATCAGATGGACAGTACAGAAGACTGCTTGGGAGTACTGTTCCTACACACAAACAGGGAGGGAAACCCAAACCTGTGAGGAGGAACATGTGCACCAGATTAACAGGTCTAGGCAGGCCTGCAGAGAAGGGTGATGTGGCCACCTCCTCCTTAGGGTCAGGGAGAGCCTTTCAGGGAGAACCACAGAATCATTAAGGTCAGAAAAGACCTCCAAGATCATCAAGTCCAACCATCAACCCAACACTCCCATGACCCCTAACCCCTATCCTGGTGAGAATCTCTGTCCTGACACACAGCTTTGCTCCTGGTCAGCAATGAACAGTTTCTTTACAGATCCAGGCTCTTCTATGACTGCTGTCAAATCCTTCTTTCTGTAGATGAAGAGATGCCAGGACTTCCTGTTAAATCCCTGTAAGAGCTGGCCTCCCCAGGACAGAACAAACAATCTCCCATTTTCTGTTTTACCTCTCACCTTAAGGAACATCTCCCTGCAAACACACCCAGACATCAAACCAGCTCTCCCTGGCACGGAGGAGGACAGTGAAGAGCTGGACACAGGGCTGGGATTCAGCAGCTGTGAAGGATGGCCAGCTGGGTTTTATCTGCAGATCCAGCCTGAATCTGAGACACAATCTCAGGCTTTCAGAGCCCAGCCCCAGGCTGTGCCCCTGCCCAGCCCCCAGCTCTGTGGTGCAAGGTACCCATTCATGCCAGGGCAGTGAGTCACCCATGGAGCAGGGGGAGCTGAAGGCTGGGACAGTCGCAGGAGGTTGGAAAGGGGCAGGGAGGGATCAGCCTGCCTTGCCACAAAGGCTGGCTGTCTTTTGTTGGGACCCAGTTCTGCCCTAACTGCTCTGACATCATCTCTGGGCCACGGAGGGGGCAGGGGGGTGGCAGGATGCTGGGAACAACCCATGGACTGGAATGTTTCTTTGGTTTGTTCTTCCCTGCCCCGTGTCGTCACGCCAGAGGTGCTCAGGTAGAGCTGGGTTGTGTCACCACAGCTCAGCTCACTGCACTGGCCTAGGGTGGAGAGGAACAACCAGGAGACCTTAACAGAATTTGAGCCACAAGGCCCTTGCATTAACCTCCCTCACAAGCTGCCACCCACCAGTCCAACCTGCCTCTGCTGCTACACTGCATCATCCTCCTCATCTCAGCCTCGCCGCCCTCGGGGCCACTTCCAGGGATCACAGTGACACAGGGCAGCAGCAGCTTCCAGTCTGGACACACACAGAGCACAGGGCTGCTCTCCCTGCTCCTCATCAGGAGCTGCAGGGCTTTCTTGCAGAGGTCTGCTCCAGGAGCAGGAGCTGTGGCATGGAGCTGCAGGGACATGCCCTGCTCGCTTCCCAGGAGGCTGCAGAACAAGTCAGAAATGTGGGAACCCCCAAAGGCCTGTAGGACACCTACGTTTGGACCTGGGGGGGCTCTGGGCAAAAGCTGCTCTTCCTCTGGCTCTAAGCTATCTGGTACCTCCTCAAGATCTATAGGACCTAGATTTCCTCCATCCAGCTCCAAGTGTCTGAGGGAAGCACCAAGCTGGGGTGTGTTTTCTCTGAATAACCCAAAGAACAGTTCAACCTGCCTACAATCCGAATTGCTTTCTGGAGGGTCCTCCTATGACCTGAAGAAGAAATATACAGCAACTATACTCCTAAATCAAGAAGGCAAATAAGCAACGACATGAAGTATCACTGCTGTGAGAGATGAGCAACAAAACACCACGAAAAGCCTTGAGGTGGACCCAGAAAACTCATCGTTAGGTGGAAAGGCAGTGAAAATATTTACAGCTTCCCAGGTCTTCAACAGAAAAACTAAAAACCAGACACACCTTTTACAAAGAGCACCCAAAGCTGTCAGTAGCTGACTTGTAAAAGCCCCAAGGAGGCACTGGGGAGAGCAGAGAGCTCCCTCCCAGATCTGCATGGTGCTCTGACACAGAAAGAAATTGGGACAGGCTGGCACAGACCCCAGGCACTGAGTGTGAAGCTGTCAGGATCACTGTCAGGGCTCAGGGCTGGCAGAGGCCCCCAGCCAGGCTCTCCCAGCCCTGGCACACCCAGCCCTGTCTCCCGTGCAGATTACTCACCAGCAGCCAGAGCAGAGCACAGGCAGGAGGAGACAATGGGCCTGTCATAACCAGCCACGCCGAGAGGACGCGTGGTGTGAGGAGACAGAGTGGCCTTTTGTTCCCAAGAGGCAACTATTATTTTTCTGTGGCAGAGTAACAAAGAAAACCCCACCAGATTTTCATCCATAACTTCTGGTGGAGGCAGGAAGACAAAGGGAGATCTCTTTGGCATGGAGATCAAGTGAAGCAAGGCCAGAACGGGTTGCTACAGACCAGGAGTCTAGTGAACAAGCACCAGCAATGCACCCACTCTGTCCTCCTCTGGGATTTATTCTCCCTTCCTGGCCCTACTCTGCCTCTTGCAGGGTATCAAAGCACTGCCACAAGCAGCAGGCTTGCTCACAACTCCCATTTCTGTTCCTCCATCCAACCAAGAGGGAAAATGAGACAGTCAGGTGAAGGAGGATTTGCAAAGGAAGGAGCAGGTGAAGAGCTGCTGAAGGATCCTTTTCTGTAACTGTGAAAGCCAAGAGCCACTGACTGTTATTTCAGCCACTGTTATTTCAGCCACTGACTGTTATTTCCGCCACTGCACTCCCCACCCAGACACCAGCAGGGACTTCTGCCATGCTCCAGACCGACAGGGAGAGCTGGGAGGGAGGAGGCAGAACAGAAACTCTAGGGCTGCTCTAAAGCTTCAGTGCAGGTAGCTGAGCAGGGAGCTTGGGCAGTGACAGGGGGAGAGGTGTAGAACACTCAGCAGGTTCTGGAACCAGTGTGGCTCCTCTGTGGCAGCCAAACCAAACTCTTCTTTTTTTGCAGCTCGGACAAACAAACGAGGTTGGTGCAGAACACAGCCACGATGTCTTCTTGTCTGCCAAGGGGGTTCAAGAGAAAATGGGGTGAATCCACCCAGCAAAACTCACCACTCTCAGCAGGTTGCGGCGCTCTTTGAAGGTGGCACAGCAGCCAAGGATGCCAGTGACCATGACAACCACCCCGGCCACCACCAGGATGTAGGCGCTGGCCGAGTACGTGCTGGAGGAGAGCAGGCTGATGTAGTCACTCTTCTCAGCCAGGGTCCAGGTGCCCACTGCCATCACGGCCCCACCAGCCAGCTGGGAAAGAGAGAGGCAAGCAGATGAAGGGCGTGCCACGGGTGGACTGCCTCACCACCCAGAGAGAGGGGACTGGGACACCAGGACGTGCCTCGGCCCTGTAAGCTGAGCCAAAGATGATCTGCACTGAGGGAGGGACTCTCAGAGGTCTCACTGGGACTGGGAGCAGGCCCCAGTGCACTGGGAGGGGCTGGGCTTCAAGGAGGCCAGTTTAGCACCCCAGTTTGGCCTGAGATTCAGGTTCTCTGAAGCATCTACCTGAGCACAGCAATTCACCCTCGGAGCAGAGCCCTCCCAAATGTAGCCCTGCTGTCATCTGGGCAAATGTGAACAAGTGGCACACCCGCTGGGGTGCTACCTAGCAGCAGAGGGGAAGGGAACAGCTTTGCACCAGCAAGCCTTCCACTGTTTGCCAGGGAGCAATACTACCAATACACAACAACCATGACCAAGGTCTCCTCCCTAGACTCCACATCTGGGGAGAAAGCAGTCAAAGAGGTGAACAGCCTGGCTGGTTAAACTCAGACTCTTGCAGTGAATGCAGACCCATCTTCTCCAGAAGCCAACCAGCCTCCGAGCATTCCCTTCTCTCTTTGCAAGCCCTGTGTTTCTGGAGGGCCTTATGCAGCTTCTAGTAAGCTCAGATAGTTATCCATAAAGGTCTGATCTGGATGCTCTGTCCCAGGCAGCAAAGGAAAAGAACAATCCTCTGGCATCAGTAACATTCTGGTGGAAAGCACAACTCTAGAAAGCTCTAGCATGGAGCCAGCTGCAAAAGGTGCTTGTTACCCTTGCTCTAGCTGTGCCACTCCTCTGCCAGGAGTCCCTCTGCCAGTGTGAGAGAAGGACAGCCAGTGTGAGAGAAGGACAGCTGAGTCCTTGGGCTCCCCAGGTGAAAAAACAACCACGCTTCCAAGGTCCCTGTTATTCTCTGCAATGGGTAACGTGACCCAGAACCAGCCAGAGCCAACAGTGTGTCCAGCCACAACTTCTGCAGCCTGTGCAGCCAAGCCCAGGGGATGGGATCCACCCCACAGGACCAAACCCCTGTCCTGCTGACACCAGTGCCCCTTGCCACAGACCTCACCAGCCCCAAGAGTCCTGTGCCCCCGACACCGAAGCTGCCGCACCGTCTCGGCGCCTCTGAGAGGGGCTGGAGACCCTTACCCAGAAAAAGAAGTTGAAGATGAAGAGCAGGTACTTGAGGCAGATGGTCCCACATGTTTCCTTCTTCTCCGTGTACTCGCGCATCCTCCCGGCCCAGCGAACTCCTGAAAGAAAGGCAGAAGGGCTGGGGTGGGGCAGGGCAGCCCCTCCCCGGGGCCAGCACCGCTCCTGCAGGGCCCACCCCCCAACCTGCTGCTGGAGCAGGTCACTGGGAGGTGTCCAGCTGACCTCGGGGTGCCACACTGCTTGTTCAAGGGGCTCCTGCACCCCCCGGGTGACCCCCACGGCACGAGACCTCACCCAGTCCCACAGGGAGGCAGGTGGCACCAGCACGGGGCCTCCCTGCCCTGCCATCCTCCTCCTCCTCACTGCCCGCCCTGCTGTCCCTTCTGGAGACCCATCCTCCAGGAGACCAGTAGCTGCAGTGGAGGGATCTGACCTAACATTGCTCAAGCAGTCAAGGCAAAGCCCTGAGCTGTGGCTGGGGTGATGGTGAGGAGATGTCAGCACAGCTCGTGCCCTCTCTGAACTGAGCACAACGAAACCCCAGGCCTGGGAAAACCCCAGTACCTGGCTCCTGACTGCAGCATGGAACTGCTGCTTCTGAAGGCAGTGACAGAAGCCTCTGACTTGGACATTTAGGGAATAATCTGTCTCCAAAGAATATTCTTTCCTCACTGGCATTAGTTACAGCTGCCTTAAATACATCCCTCCCTGACTTTGGGGTATTTTTAATCTTTACAACCATCACTGGGAATGCACTTGTCATCCACTCAAATGCCATCTCCTTTTTGAACCCCAGCAGCATGATAAAAGTAATTAATTCTCTTCTTCACTCTGCTTACTTCTCATGGCCCTTCTCACTGGGCAGCTGGCCCAGCTCCTAAGAAGAATCACAACCACTGGCTCCAGATGACCTGTCAGCATAAAACCCCTCTGCAGGTACAGAAGGAAGGGGAGCTCCTTGTGGGCCAGTCTTACTGACCTGCTGCACTCCTGAGCAGGTCTCTCAGAAGCAGGTCTGCAGCAACTGCAGCTCCACATCACTTCACTGCCTCCTGTTGATGCCAGAAGGTCTGAACACCTCCAGAAAGCAGCTTGACTAGACAGACAGGATCAAGGCACCGCCCGGAGCATCACAGGCAGCATCACCTCTGTGAGGCACTTTGGAGCAGGGCAACACAATCCCAGAACCCCAGCATGGTGGGGAGCTCTGGAGATCACCTCCTCCAACCCCCCTGTTCCAGCAGCTCAGCCACAGCAGGGTGCCCAGGGTCACATTGAGGTGGGTTTGGGAGAGAAGGAGACTCCACAGCCTCTCTGGGAGATGCTCCAGGCTCGGGCCACCTCACCCCGCA
>NW_008585440.1:4259-12238 GCF_000691845.1 Merops nubicus | reverse complement strand
GGGTACCACTGACAGAGTCTGGCCCCAGCCTCTTGACCCTGCCCTTCATCTGTGGATCAGATCCCCTCTGGGTCTTCTCCAGCTCAGCAGCCCCAGGGCTCTCAGCCTGTCCTGGCACAGAGATGCTCCAGCCCCTCAGCATCTCTGTAGCCTCTGCTGGACTCTTTTCAGTAGCTCCTTGTCTCTCTTGAACTGGGGAGCCCAGCACTGGACCCAGCACTCCAGAGGTGGCCTCACCAGGGCAGAGCAGGGAGGGAGAAGAACCTGGCTCGACCTTCTGGCCACATTCTTCTTCATGCACCCCAGGAGACCACTGGCCTTGGCCATGAAGGCACATTGCTGTCCCCCAGGACTCCCAGGGCCTTCTCAGAGCTGCTTTCCATAAGGTCAACCCCCTGCCTGTCCTGGTGCAGGGGGCTGTTCCTCCCTAACCCACACCACCCCTCCTGCATTTCCTGAAGAAACCATCCCCCTCTCCCCTGCCAGCGAGTGGGGAATGATGCCAACACCTTCCAACCCTACCAGAGCAAAACACTCATTTCCCTGGACGTGGACAGGCTAACAACCTCTCCCTTTTCCAGAGACATGGAGTTTAGGCTCACATTCCAAAACTCCTTCCCACAACTGAGATGAGCTCCCTGCAGAGCCCCACAGCAGCTGCAGCCCAGCCATGCACCCCGATGCTCACCTCCCTCAGCAAGCCCAGACCTCAGCACCCCGAGGCAGGGCACCCAGCAGCAGGCAGAGCCAGCCAGGCTGGCTCACTCAGTGTTAGCTCTGCTGCTGTGCTGCTAACAGCTGGCTTTGGAGCCAGAAGAAGCAGGGCTGGGGACAGCAGGGGCCTGTTCTGCAGCATAATGGGCATTTATTTGCAGGGAACTGTTTCCTCTTGCTTCACTCCAGCCCACTTGTAAACCCCCACCAGCCCTTCTCAGAAGCTAAGAGCTGAAGCTCACATGGAAGGCCAGGGTGGGAACGTGGCCCCAGCCCCAGCCAGGTCTGTCCCTGCCACCACTTCACAAGCAAACCTTTTTCTCTGGAATAATGTCTGGCAACAACAGCTGGCAGCAGAAGGCTGTTCCACTGGCTGAGGGAGTGGCTCTGAGATGGTGGCATCTCTCAAGGAGAATAACTCTTCAGAGTTATCTCCACAAGAGATCAGAACCTCCAGCAACGCTCACATTAATTACCCTGTTGCAGCAGAAAGAGAGAGATCAGAACCTCCAGCAAGCTCACATTAATTACCCTGTTGCAGCAGAAAGAGGCCTGGGGCAGTGAGGAGGGATGGATCACAGAATCATTAAGGTTGGAAAAGACCTCTGAGAACATCAGGTCCAACCATCACCCAACACTACCAGGACCACTCAACCATGTCCCCAAGTGCCACATCTACATGATTGCTGAACCCCTCCAGGGCTGGGGACTCCAGCACCTCCCTGGGCAGCCTGGGCCAATGCCTCACCACTCTGCCAGGAGAGAAATTCTTCCTCATGTCACAGACAACCTGAAATGCCCCTGCAGACTGCAGCTCCTGCCCCAGGAGCGTGGCACACAGGCCTGTTGGGATGAGAGGCTGTGTCTGTGACTCATGCAGGGTCACCACTCAGGGAGTGAGCCAGGCTCTCCCCTCCAGCCAGCAGCAGAGCAGGGGCACCAGCTGCCTGCACACCCTGTGACTCACCAGAGAGCTATCTGGGGACAGACAGCTCTCCCCAGGGCCTCTTCCTGCAAGCCATGTGTGGCTGCCACCTCCCGTGGCCTGCAAGGACAGGGCCAGGCTTTAGGGAGCCACACTGGTCTTGAGGGAAAGCGAGGGAGGGCAGGAGTGCTGGTGAAGTGTCTCCTCCAGAGATCCCAGGCAGTGGATAGGGCAGCCACCACCCCAGAATCACAGCCTGGTTTGGCTTGGAAGGGACCTTTCAAGGTCACCTAGTCCTGGGAGCAGGGACATCTCCAACTAGAGCAGGGTGCTCAGAGCCCTGTCCAACCTGACTTAGAATGGTTCCAGGGATGTGTCCTCTACCACCTCTCTGGGCAGCCTGGGCCAGGGGCTCACCACCCTCAGTGTCAAAAATATCTTATTTCTCTCTAATCTAAATCTCCTTCTTTTAGTTTACACCCATCAACCCTTGTCCTGCCACAACAGGCCCTGCTCAAAAGTCCATCCCCAGCTTTCTGACAGGCCCCTTTCAGTCCTGAAAGGCCACAAGAAGGTCTCCCCAGAGCCCTCTCTTCTCCAGGCTGAACAAGCCCAACTCTCTCAGCCTGGCCTCATGGCTTACAAGGGTTCCAAGCCCTCAGATCATCTTTGTTGCCTCCTCTGGTCAAGCCCCTATCTGCCTTGCAGGCCAAGGGTGACTTCAGGCTCTGAGCCCACTGCTCCCACAAAGCCCAGAGGTGCTGATCCTCTCCACAGCACTGGGCTGAATGTGGGGGGCCTCATCCTGAATTCACTGACATGACCAGGGTCCCTGGTCTTCAGTCTTCTTTACAACAGACCCTCAGGAGTGACACAAAACACTCCTGAAGCCAGACAAGAAGCAGCCACACTAATCAACACACACATTTATATCCTATTTTAAAAAGCACTTCCATAATGAAGTCTTGGGCTGGTCCAGCAGACAGCAGTTAATCAGCAAGTTTAATTTATGGAAGCAATCATGGGACACAGGCTGTGAAATTTAGTCACACAACAAGTATTTTTTATGTAATTTATCAGAAATCAACAACAGGTTCCTACTGTGCCCCCACACGCTGCAATGGAAGTGACCAGGAGAAATAAAGCTCTAAAATAAAATGGGAGAAAAAACCAAGGACAAATTCAGTGCAACAGCCTGCACAGGATAGGGGGGGAACAGGCTGAAGATCATTCACTCAAGGTCAGGCTTGATGGGGCTTTGAGCAACCTGATCTAGTTAAAGATGTCCCTGCTCACTGCAGGGGGTTGGACGAGGTGACCTTTAAAGGTCCCTTCCAGCCCAAGGCATTCTTTAATTCTAAGATTAATCCAAGAAACTGGGAGCTCAACAGCTTGAATCCAATTCTCCACCCTGACACAGGCTCTTGGGCAAGACCCTCAGTGTGCCCCCTGCCTGCCCCCAGGGCAGGACCCTCTTCTCTGAACCCACTGCTGCTGTGAGGACCTGCAGTGAGAACAGGCTCCAGGTGAACCATGCCTTGGCAAAAGCTCCACAGCAACCCAATTCCACTCAATGCCTCAAAAGGGCCTTTGCCAGTACAGGCTGCTTGAGCCAGGGAACTGGAACAATCTCTTCTGGGTTAGTAAAATCCATATTCATAATGAGAGGACGTTCTGGTAAAGCAATTTTGGCAATGATTCATGAATCGTGCTGGCTCAAACACATCAAAGCTTGGGAGATGCAGTAGTGCAGTCCAAGAGCATGGAGTGACAGGGAAGCACCCACACAAAGAGTAAGAAGGAAAGGATGACCCACCTGTACAAACACCTCAAAAAAAGCAGAGTGAGCTCATTGTGCCCTGCCTGACTGCATGCCACAGCCTCCCAGCTGGGTGAAAGCTCCCTGACTGGGGCTGTCAGGCAAGGCAGGGCCCACCTCAGAGCTGAAACCATCCATGGCCTGACTTTCTTGGGCTCTCATCCCACCCAGACTGCATCCTCAGGGCAAACTGGACAACAGGGGTGGTTTGGCTCCAGTTCTGGGTGCTGAGCACCCAGGAACACAAGCAGCACCCAAAGAGCTGTTCTGCTGTGCTAAGCCACCCAAAATCCCAATGGCAGGACTCACCCTGGTTCTCCCACCCCAGACCACTGTTTTTATTTGAGGGCTCAAAGGCACACACAGCACACAGCCCAGCTCTGAAAGCACGTGGCACACACTCCTGCTGGCCAGACACCCATTTAGTCATCACAGACACTGCCTGCTGCCTTTGCCCCAACTTGCAGAGGAGCAGCACTTAATTAAAGAGCAAAGCAAGCCAGGCCTCCAGGCCTCTTCTGCACAACCTGCCCTACAGCAGCATCTGAGGGGTGGGGAAGGACCAGTGCCAAGGCAAACGAAATCGCTCCCAGGCTGTGAAAAGCAACTTGATGTTTAAATATGGATTTTTGAATGATGGCAAGAAAATCAGCATCCAACACAGCAGTGACGTGTGCTTCTAGAGAACTGCCAGAAGTTGGGTAAGTTCTAAGAGCTGAGCCAACACGCCCAGGGAAGGCTGGCTGCAGGGAATCCCACTGCACCTCTGCTGCTGTGGCAGGGCAGCTCCCACAGGGCTGCAGGTCCAGCATGACCAGACCCTGCCAGTGCAACCACCTCACACAGGCTGTGGGCACCTGCTGGCCTGCAGGGCAAGGTTCTGCTCTGCTGGAGTCTGTCTGAGCTGGGCCTGATAAGCCTGGCCCTGAGGCAGCTCTCAGCAAGCACAGCCAGACGTCCTCCCCTTGGAATGTGCACTGCAGGTGTGGGCCAGCAAGCTCCCTTCTTCAGCAAACTGCCCCAGCTCTCCAGCCAGGCCAGATTCCAGCCTTTGCAAACACGGTGTCTCCACGTTCCCACTCTGTAAGACAAAAATGTGACCACTGCTGCTCTGCTCACCCCACTGAACATCCTCAGAAAAGGCCCCCAGCTGCTCCCCAGCTTGCCAGCACATCTCACAGAGCCCAAAAAGCAGTCTATAGAACCTTCCCAGGAGAGGAACTCTAAAGGAGGAGCAACTCACAGGTGAAGAGCTCCCATTTACACAGCTACTGAGCACCATTACCCACCCCAAACTGACAGCCAACATGGGGAGCCAGCCTTGACACTGACCTCTCACCACCAGAGCAGCTCACAGCACTCGTGCAAACGTTCAGTCCTCTTCAAGAGCTTCCTTCCACCCCCTCTCCTCTTGCTGGTGCTGGTCCTCTGCTGGATTCAGGAAAGCAGAAAGCTGAAGAACAAAAGAGATGCAGAGAATCATTAACTGTGATGGTAGTTTACTGATCTTTTACTATAAAAGATTATTCTGGGAATCAAGATTTGATGACATGCTTTGCCATCAAGTCCACCCTTTTTATTAGAGAGCACATCTGCCACTCACAGGCCCCTAGAGCAAGGCTCCAAGGGAGCAACCTCCCTCTGATAAGCAAGAAGCCCCAGGAAGGTGCCTTCAAGCTTTACAGTAGTTATTTCTCTACAACCTTACTACATTCTGCCATAGAATCATAGAGCAGTTTGGGTTGGAAGAGATCTTAAAGGTCACCTCATTCCAACCCCCCTGCCATGGGCAGGGACATCTTCATCCAGACCAGGCTGCTCAAAGCTCCATCCAGCCTGGTCTCAGCAAAGGTGCAAAGATCAGTGGGTGCTTTTTCTGCTGAATGGCTCTGCTCTGCTCCCCTGTCCCTGAGGGCCATTACACCCAAAGGCACCCACTGACTACTCCTTGAAGAGCTGCAAGTCTGCCTTCCTAAAATCCAGGGTCCTGGCTTTGCTCTTCACCTCAGGGCTGTGAAATCCACCAGAGTGTGACCCCTGGAGCCCAGGCTGCCTCCAGTCACTGATGGGCTCACTTGCACTGCTGACCAGCAGGCCCAGTACTGTGTGGCTGCTGGTAGGGCTGTCTGTGCCCTGTTCATGGAGAAGTTATCCTCTGTGCACGTCAGGAGTCTCCTGGATTGCCTCCAACTCACTGTGCTGCTTTTCCAGCAGATGTTGGTGTGGCTGAGGTCACCCAGCAGGGTGAGAGCCTGCAAGGATGAAGCCTGTGGTAGCTGGAGCAAGAAGACTACCCAGTAGGCTCTCCTTGGTCAGATGGCCAACCAGAAGGTTCTCTTTGTTGCCTTGGTCTATTAATTCTTATGTATAAGCTTTCAACCAGCTAGTGTCTACTCTTTAGGGACAGCTCTTCACCCTCTATCCATTTCTGGACATAGAGGGCAACCCCTCCAGCCCTCCTCCCTCACCTGTCCCTTCTAACCACCTCGTAGCCATATTCTAGTCACTGGATTAATGCCACCAAGTTTCAGCAACAGCAAGTGGGTCACAGCTTCCTGGTAGCGTGGTGGCTCCCAGCTCCTCTCCTCCTGTTTGCTGCCCTGGTGTGAGCAGTGGTGCAGAGGCCCCCCAGCTGGGCTGTTGGCCATGTCACCTCTCCAGAGGAACACACCTTAATTCCTCTGAGGTATTTCACCAGTGTTTCCCTCTTGGCTCCCATCACCTCAGGAGCTCCTGGCTCATCTCCCTAACACTTCAAGCGTGTTCTGGTGTACCCAGCACGTCACAGAGCTGGGCTCTGAGGGCTCTTCCTACCACCTCATCCCTCTAACCCTGGCGTGTCGTCCCACGGATGGAGAGGGGAAGAGAAGAGCAATTCCTCCTCCCTAACCTGTCTGTGTGGGTACTGAATCAACCACCCTTTGATCTGCACCCTGACGTCAGCTCACCTCACAGCCCAAGGCTTCCACTCTTATCTGTCACCTGGATCAGGCTATGGAAGCAGTGATACTTCCTGACTTGTCTGGGTGGGATAATGGTGTGCTTGCCAACTACCCAGCAAGAGAAAGAAGTTACTTTTTATTAGCAGATCAAGTTCAAAACAATTCATAACCACTTTAATTTCCTCTTATCTTCAAGGGGAGGTTCTCGTGGGTCTTTGCCTCACACAGGGCAATGCAGCTTCATTTGTAACCAGCTTGGATTACCCCTGCTGCCATTCCCTGTCAAAAGGAATGCTCTGGTAAGAGCTAGAAACCTGTTGAATCCCATTACTGTGCAGCCTCTAGACCACAAGAGCATCTCTGGAGAGAAACGGTGGAAATCCCAGCTCCTGAGCCACTGAGGAGCAGCCCAAACTAAGTCCTGGAGTCATTAACTAAAGATCTGACAAAGGAGCTTTCTGAGGAGCAGGGGAAAGGAGGGAATGCACAGGCAGTGTGGTCACCTGCAAAGCAAGCAGGTTCTGAAGCACCCTCAGTCCCAAGGCTGGGCCCAAACTCTCCCCAAGCAGCCCTTGCACCCTACCATCTACTCATCTGCTGCATGCTGCTCCCACACTCCTGCCCTTCCAGAGGAGAAAGCCAACCCAGGACACAAAGCTGAGCCTTCTGCTTTCCATCACAGCATGCTGGAATCTCCAAGTACCTGTGCCTCTGGGGCTGAGAAGGTAAAGCTGGAAGCAGAGGCCCCGTGGACAATGCAGCTTCTCCCCAGGACCTGTCACTCACACTCCTGTGTGGGGCAGACACACAGGTTTTGGTCCAAACCAAAGAGAGAGAAGCCAGATCCTATCTTGGGACTCTGGGAGGATCTCATCTCATCTCATCTCAGCAGCTCCAGGTCTAGGCATCATCTCCACAGGCACATCACAGTCCTGCTGTCACCCCCTGGGACACCTCCCAAAACCTTCCTTTCCTCAACCCTGGCTTGAGCAGCCGTGCTTTGAAGAGACCCCTCAAGAGAGATGTGGACCCTTAACTCCTGCTGACTTGGATCAGTCAGGACCCAGCGAGGAGCTGTGTGCCCAACACACCCAAGGAGCTGCCTGCTCTTGGAGCCACGAGCTGTCTCTCAGGAGAAGAGCACTCAGCCTTCCCACTCAGGTTTTTGGGACCATTTACTCCCCAGGGGAGGGACTTACTGAAGCATAAATAGCAACGAGCACCAACCTGAAGCTCAGCCAGGGTTTACACCTTCAGCACCACACAGATACCCACGGATTAAGTGTTTCATGAGGGGGTTCATCAACCCTGGGCGAGCTGATGGCTGGCTTCAGAACCCCTGAGGATAAGAGGGACCTTAGAGTAAAACCAATTTCACATCCCCAGGGGAGGGACTTACTGAAGCATAAATAGCAACGAGCACCAACCTGAAGCTCAGCCAGGGTTTACACCTTCAGCACCACACAGATACCCACGGATTAAGTGTTTCATGAGGGGGTTCATCAACCCTGGGCGAGCTGATGGCTGGCTTCAGAACCCCTGAGGATAAGAGGGACCTTAGAGTAAAACCAATTTCACA